>NW_028247009.1:0-161498 GCF_964263255.1 Lissotriton vulgaris | reverse complement strand
ACCCATTCCAAACTTAGGGGCCTATTACGATGGCGGGCGGACAAAGTCCACCCGCCATCGTGGTGGAAAAGGGACCGACCGCCATAGGTGCGGCGGTCCCGCACGACAAATTAGGATGCGCCTGCCACACTGGCGGGCAAATCCTGTATGTTTACATTGTGGCGGGTGGCAGCCACAATGTAAAAACACATGTTTTACATTTGAATGTACAACGTGGCAGGAACCGTGCGCTGCCTGCCACCTTGTACATGCAAATGTAGGGGGTACCATAGGTATCCCCCACGTGCAGCACCCCACCCCCCTGGGGGCCCGCAACGGGCCCCCAAATGTATTTTTGCCTGTCTTTTTGCGGCGGAAACTCCGCCGCAAAAGACAGGCATCCAAATACCCACGGCGGTGCCTGCACGACACCGCCTCCATTAACGCCCTGTACCTGGTACCACGGCGGACGGTCTTTCCGTCCGCCGCGGTACCTTTTCCCTTCCCACCGCCATCCTAATATGGCGGTGGGAATTTTAAGGTCAATGGCGGTGAATCCGCGACCGCCGAGCCGGCGGGCCTCACCGCCGGCACGGCGGTCGCAGATTCACCGCCATCGTAATTGGCCCCTTAGTGCCTTCTGTGTGTTAGGGTAATTTTTTTAATAATAATTCAAACAATCAAATGTAATTGGAGTAAAAAAAAAGCCTTTGTGTCCAACGTGGAAACAGCCCTTATACCTCTGCTCTGCCCACTGCCCCCCAAAATGTGTTTGTTCCCCAAAACACTGTAGGACTGAATGTTTTCCCCTACATTTTAAACACTCACGGTTATATTTGCATGGGTTCCATGGGCAATACCCCCGTTAAAGTTCCAGCGTGCACTTGAGTATGCACTTTGGCCTCTGCTCAATGCATCCCCCCCAGGTGGATTTCCCAAGAAAAATCCAAAATTGGTACTACTTACCCACTGGCTGTATGCATCGCCTATGGAGTCCTCTGTGGGTACATTCACTGCACCCATAATTTATTATCTACTCCACCCCCCCAAGGTTTGTCTGGCTTAAGCACCTTTCAGGCCTGAAACTCCTCATCACACTGCAACCATGCAAGGCCCCCAAAGTCCAGAGAGGTCTTACGAATAGTATCCATGTTGTATAATAACAACAGAGGAGTGAATAGCACAGTGCTCAAATTATAATACTAAGCTACAAAAAAGCAGTGTGTCAAAAAACAAAACCCTTCAACAGGAATAGCAAACACCTCCCCCAGTTGGGTTGTAACTACAACTGGGCACCTGTATCCCACATTGTAAAACAGGACAGGGATCTCCCTTTTATAGAAGGACCCTTACTCACCACTAGCTGGTGACATGGTTCATCATGGGGTCCCCGCTGGGGTGGTCTAATACCCCTCAGCGTGCTACAACGCCTGTTTACAGCGGAGCAGGATGTGGTGAATGCAACAGTGCCCAAATCGAAATGTAGTGGTAATATGTACAGATTAAAAAATACTAGGTTGTAGCCTTTATACCTGTTTTAATAATGACCAACCCGTATTTGTTAAAAGCAAGTGAGCGGACTAATAGTTCTGTATTAAGCAACCTGTGTCCTTAATGATTATAGAAAAATTGTGGTCAACATGTTTCTGCTGTTTGACTGCAATTTGCTCAGCATTCGTCAGGACCTTAAATAAACCCCCAGTGGTATGCGCGCGCTAAGGCGCACCCTACTGTGAGGCTCGATGTGTGAAAAACAATTAACAATCACGAGCAGTCTCCGTGATAGAGGTCAAAACAGAATGTAAGACGTAGCCAAAAAACCTGTGAAGAAAAAGGACATTTAATGACATATAATGCACATGTTTACACAATGCTCAGTGTAAAGACAATTGATCCATATGGGGCATCATAACTAGACTAATGCACCAAATCGTAAGATGGCAATGCAAAAGTCCCACCGCGTCACTTAGTGAATGCGTGCACCCTTGTAGTCTCTTGCCTTCAAGCCTAATGGGTAAGTGACCTGTGAAACACTAGTTTGTAGTTCACAATCAAAACAGGACTGATCACATCTTCACCATGTGCCTGTCTTGTGAATATCGTGCCTAATGCTCGACATTAGTTATAGGTAGTACTTTAAACATTTTTTTTTAATTTTGCTTGATTAATGGTTGCTTTGTTGAAGCAATCGCTAGATCAGGGTAAAACCCCCTCACACGGGGAAGCGGTGGTATATCTAGAATGATGGCACATGAATGAATGTTAATGAAATAAGCACAATGTGTCAGGAAAGAATGGGCACTGGTGCTCATTGCGCAGTGGTATGTTATATATATGTGCCGGTCAGACACATACAAACAGACAGAAAATAAGGAAATAAGGTACAATCACGCTGATGGCAATGTCAGGTCTACGGAATGCCATGAAAATAAACACAAAGTGTCAGGACTTATGCTTGTGGCGGAATGATCAGTGCAAGCCAGACAAACAAATAAGGCATATAGAAAAGCGTGTGGACAAGGAACACACTCAGTGACAGGATACTAGGGTCTACTCACGCAATTAGCAAAGTGAAATGTCTCCCATAGGTATAGACAGCATGGGTAATCTTCACGCAGTAACTGTCTTTAAAAAGGAAAACGCGTGAATTAAAAGGTAAACAAGCCGGCGGAATAGTTGACAGATGTCCCCGCTATCCTAAGGGAAATTGAGTTAGACTTACTGCCTTACTCGCGGCTCCCCGCTCGCAACCTATCTTCAAGGCTGCCGTCTCACCCGGAAGGAGACCATGGACCTTCGGCAAGCCGTTATATGCTAATGCAGATTGGTGGAAGGCGGTGACGTGAAGGATAACGTCAGGACGAGCCCGGTTGTCAATTAAAGCGGTACGCACTGTTTATTGCCGTAAGAAGACTGGCGGCCAGGGTTCGAGACCCCTGTTCTCCATTGTTAATAAATATTATGTGAATAGTGCTGTCTAATACAAAAATTAGGCGCAAATACAGTGGGAGAAGCCACAAAAATAACAAATTAATTTCCAAGGTTGTGTCTACCACGGTGCTCAATACAATGCGATGTTTACTGCAATGACACCTAAATAGGGATACAGGCTATAGGACTATATGCCGTCCCGCCTTATCGAGGGAGTGAAAAATAAGTTAGCCAGCGGGAAAAGGCTGGGGATCTCTCAACAGCCTGGTGTTGATGGTAAAGTTTACGATACTGTTACCGGTGAAAGTTTATGAATCACCGCGATTGGATCAGATGGCCTCAAGGAAAGGATCAGGTAATCACAAGGGAGAGCCCTAGTAAATGGAAACCTCAGAGTGGATACAGGTTAATACGCTTTAAATTACACTGCAAACTAAGCCAATTCTTCAGGAAAATGCGATTGAAGAATTTCTTTGAAAACCGAGAAAGGACTGAGACGGAGGGGTCAAAAGGCGATACGGAGTTCAAACTGAAATCCAATTTCCAACCACCCCCACATACAGTGGCACCAGAGATTTTAGCCTTTGAACAGGCAGTCTTCAAAGAAGTTGAGCAATTACAAGAACCAAGACCTTTCAAAAACTTATCAGCTGAGGAATTCAAAGCCATTCAGTCTCTTAAAATGAACAAAAATATCATTATAAAGAGTGCTGACAAGGGGGGTGGCGTTGTGATACAGAATAAGAACGATTATGATACCGAATGCCAATGCCTCCTGAGCAACACCACCAACTATGTCCCTCTCAGATCTGATCCGACGAATGATCTTAGAGATGAAATCTGTGAGTTAGTCTCCACCGCAGAAAGAGATGGATTAATCACCAAAAAGGAAGCAGATTTCTTAGTAATATCAGAGGGTAAGGTGCCCTATTTCTATATACTGCCTAAAACCGACAAGAACATCCTACCTCCCCCAGGAAGACCCATTGTCTCTGGGTTGGGCTCATTGCTTGAGCCACTCTCAAAATACTGTGATTTCTTCCTGAGACCAATCATCCAATCATCAAGCACGTATTTAAAAGATACCAAAAGCTTACTTGCTTTACTCAGATCCATCACCCTCCCTGCAGACCCGTGCTTTCTGGTAACTATGGACATCGAAAGCCTCTTGTAGTGACGGCTTCAAATGACAGTCGGAGCCGTCACGTAAGTAAACAGGAATGTTTATTTAACAAGTACATAACACCTGCGACCTCAGCCACAGCCTCTCGGTAACGCTGTCACGCCTCAGTGTCCCCGGCGCTCGCCTTGGAACGCTGGTCGCGGTGACATTCTAAATGATATCACCGCGAGCAGCACCATCACACGCAGAGCCGCCGGGGGAGTCACGAAGAGGGAGATACCACACATCCCCCTTCCCTGCGGAAATTGAAAACATTAGATAAAGCAAATGTGCAGAAAACAGAAATAGGGTTAAAAGCTTACATTAGGCGGAAAGGCAATAGTTACATCATTACATATTGGTCAAAGCGCCTGGGAGGTCTGGTCACTCTCCTGTTGGGCCTGTGGCCCGGGTGGGAGACACCTGACGGCCTCCTAATGGTGAAACCACTATCCAGTCTAGGACCACGCTCCCCCTCCCTTGCACCTTCAGTGACTTCTACTGGAGGGTGGTACTTTACAACTCTCCCTAGGTTCCATATCTTCCCTTCTTGGGTTTTGACTGCATTCTTGAAAAGTTTTGTGATTTTCGTGGGACTGCTGTACTCTGACCAGCTTGCCTTCCCTGTGGGAGCTTTGATCTTGATATTGTCACCTACTTTGAACTCAACCTCCCGTGTGGCCTTGCGTTGGTCATAACCTTCTTTCCTCAACTTCATGGCTTGTTCATGTTTCCTCAGACTATCCTTTTCTTTGGTGCGGTCCGACCACCCCTTGTGCCATTCCATCCACCCCGGGGTAAGCTTAGTGTTGGGTGTCCTTGCGCGGAGCAATTCGAACGGGGTGACGCCCGTCGTCTGATGCGGTGTGAACCTGTACGCTTCCAGACGCCTCCACACCTCTTCTTTCCAACTTATGCCACTGGCTTTGGCCAGTTGGATGCTCTCCTTGATGGTCTTGTTAAAACGTTCGACCATGCCATTGGTTTCTGGGTGGTATAATGCGCATCGCTTGTGTCTGATGCCTCTTTCTTCTAGGAAGTCTTCCATCTCTTTCGAGCATAGTTGCACTCCGTTGTCAGTGAGGATGTTGCTGGGGAGCCCCTCTCGGATAAATACCTCCTGTAAGAATCCAATGACAGTCTTGGTCGTGACTTCACTGACGAGTTTTATCTCTGGCCACCGAGAATACAAATCCACGAGCACAAAAATGTAAGGTGTCCGCAGCTCCCCAGTCATCGGGCCCACGATGTCCAAAGCCACCTCGTCCCAAGGTCCTGACGGGGGCGGCCTACACACCATGGGTGGTGTCTGTTGCTTCAAGACCTTGTCACTATTGCAGCACGGGATGCACTCCCTGATTCTCCTTTCGGTGACCAGGTCCATGTTCGGCCACCAGTAGCTCTCCCTGAGTCTTTGCTTGGTCTTGGTGATACCCAAGTGACCTTCGTGAGCTATCTCGATCAGGTTGTCCCTCACAGATGCTGGTGGCACGAGCCTTGTTCCCCTGAACAGGCATCCGTCAACAATGGTTAACTCGTCTTTGATGGCCTGGAAAGGCCGTAGGTCTTCATCTCGTTTGTCACCGTGCTTCCAACATTCCCTCACTCTTCTGCAAATTTCCTCCATAGTCTTGTCCTCTTCCTGTGCCTTTCTCCACGTATCTTTGCCCAACGCCTTCTGAATGGTGCAGACATTCTCAACCATGTATCCCTCTTCTTCTTCATCAGTTTTCTCTCGCATTTCACTTGCTTCTACACCGCTGACGAGTCTGGACAGGCAGTCAGCTGCAAGGTTTTGCGTTCCTGGGACGTACTCGACATGGAATGTGTACTCCTGGAGACTGACCACCCAACGCCTTATCCTGCTGGAGATGGCATCCAAACCCTTTTTGCTGAACACTTCTACCAACGGTTTGTGGTCGGTTCGGAGGGTGAACTGTGTACCCCACAGGAAGTCTCTGAATTTTCCTACAGCCCATGATACCGCCAATGCCTCTTTTTCGATGACTGAGTAGTTGTTCTCAGACTTCTGGAGTGACCTCGAGGCAAAGGCTACGGTCTCTTCTCCTTCCACGCCTTTCTGGGTGAGGACAGCTCCCAATCCTTTTGCACTTGCATCAGTGGTGAGGATCGTTGCCCGGCCGGGCAGGTACGACTTCAAACTAGGGGCTTCTGCAAGAGCTCTCCTTACATCCTCGAACTCGCTCTGGCATTCCTGGCTCCATTTGAATTCGTTTTCCTTTTTTAGCAATAGTCTGATGGCGTAAGTCCTGCCTGCCAAGTTTCTTATGAACTTTCCATAGAACTCCAACATCCCCATGAACGATTTGATCTCGTCTTTGCTTTTGGGGGGTGACAGGTTCACGATGGTGTTTTGCAGTTCTGCCTTGGGACGTATGCCTTCTGTCGTTATCTTGTGACCCAGGAAATCCAACTCAGCACAACTGAATACACATTTGTTCTTCTTTACGGTAAGGCCTTGGGACAAAAACCTCCTCAGCACACATCTCAGTCTCTCATCATGCTCAACTTGGTTCTTAGCGAAAACAAGCATGTCATCCTGGTAACACATGACGCCTGGGATGCCTTTCAGGATGTTGCCCATGATTCTTTGGAACACGGCAGCCGCCGAGACCAAGCCGAACGGCATCCTCTTGAACTTGTAAGCGCCCATAGGTGTCACAAAAGCAGTGAGTTCCTGAGACTCCTCATGAAGTTTTATCTGGAAATAGGCCGAGGTGAGATCAAGGGTGGAGAACACCTTGGCACCCTCCAGCATGCTCATCATCTGGGTGATGTTCGGCAAGGGGTATCGGTCAACGACGACCTCTTTATTGAGGGCCCTCAAATCAATGCAGAGCCGGACAGACCCATCCTTCTTCTTTGCTGCCACGATGGGCACCAACCATTCGGTCGCTTCCACAGGTTCAATGACTCCAGCCTTACACAGTTTCTCCAATTCGGATCTGACCTCTTCCTGAATGGCTATGGGGAGTCTTCTAACTTTTGCCACAACGGGCTTGGCGTTCATCTTCAATTTTATTTTGTGACAGTAGTTCTTCAAGCATCCAAGCCCTTCCCTAAACACCTCTTCAAATTCTTTAGTGATGTCAGACCCACATTCTTGTATTTCCTGTATCAAAATCTGGGGATTGCTGTTGGGATTGAGATACACACCCAAACCCTTCTGAGCTCGCCACCCCAAAATGTTGTCTCCTACAGTGGATACATATACTTTAGACACAGTAGTCCTGTTCCTGTACTCAATTTGCTCAGAAAGTACCCTTTCATGGAGATGGGGCGCCCTGCATACCCTCCCGGCCTCAGGTCTAGCCTCTTCAAGATTATCTTTCCTTTAGACACGCGTGAGAACTCCTTGGCATTGATGATTGTTATTCTGGAACAGGAGTCAAACAATGCTTCCAGGTCAACCTCCCCTACTTTTATGGTGTCTTTGGGACTATCAACTTGATCTTCATCAACCTGTGCTGTAACTTCTGCACACATGGGGTTTCTGGGACCAGGCGCCTTCAACTCTTGCACTTGCACAACAAACTCGTCGCACACCACATTCGTTCTGTCTCTACTCTGTCTACTGGCCCCCTGCCCACTCTTGCAATATTGCTTGAAATGGCCTTTCTTCCCACACTTGTTACATGTGAATCTGAGGGCGGGACACTCCTTGTCATTTGCTAAGTGCCCTTGTTTGCCACACCTTTAGCAGGTACCTTTGAATGATCCTCCTGGCCTGCCTTCCTTCTGTTCCTTGCCCACTGCCTTCTGACCTTTAACTACAGACACATTCTCGCATTCGGACACCACTTCACTGACATTGGTCTTGTCATCATTCTTCTTCTCCCCTGCATCTTGCTTAATCTCCTTAACGCACTGCAACATGTGCTCTACCTGCTTGGCTATGATGAGAACTTCTCTCAACGGCGGGTCATCTTTAAGCCATAGCTCTTCACGCACACGCTCCATTCTGCAGGTCAAGACAAACTGGTCCCTAATTCTCTCCTCGCTCGCTCCCCCAAACTTGCACGTAGCAGCTAACTTCCTCAACTCAGACACAAAATCCTCTATAGACTCTCCATCCTTCTGTGCCCTCTTACCAAAATGGTACCTCTCCATGATTGTGCTGGTCTTGGGGAGGTAGTGCAAATCTAACTTCTTTAGACTAACTTCAAACTCATTCAGACCCCTTGCCTCCTGTGCCCCTAAGTCCGGGAGATGATCTAGGACTTCCTCTCCCTCTGCACCCAAATAATAGGCCAGCAATGCAACCTTCCTTTCTAGTCCTAGGTTGGGCCCACACACAGTAGCGTAATTGAGGAACACTTTTTTCCATTTCTTCCACATGATGGTGGGATCACCTGGGTTGGTTAAGAAAAAGGGTGGAGGGGTCACACTTTGCATGCTTACTTCACAATGGACAAGAAAAAAAAACTTTCACCCTACACACATGCACCAATCCACCGTGAAACTAGTTGCGTTGTGCGAGGCGCTAAACTTTGCCAAACAAGAGTGCCTGAGGAGGGAAATGAACCCACCGGTGAAGTCACTATAATAAAAAAAAAAAGGGGGAAGGTCTAACCACCCCTGCACGGCTCTCACTTCCTCAACCAAACATACAGGGGATGGGACCTGCTACTGAATGTGTCACAGAAATACAGGAGCTCCTGAAGTTATTTAAACTTAAGAAAAGACCAGCAGTGGGGAGGTGGAGGTTCAAAATACAATGTGAATACTCTTCTCTTATTTGTGCAGTCATACGCTCAGGGGCTGAGTGTGCTCAGCACAGAACCTGCCCTGAGAAAAGTCAATGCTTTGCTAAAGATGCTTCAACACAGTTCTCTTTCTCAATGATGTCGGTCAGGACAGTACTCCAGGGGGCTCATTTGTTGCCAATACACCTCCATGTACGTCTGCTCCATGGGGGTCGAAATCGCGCAGGACAATTCTCCGTCAAGCCACAAACAGCGCACCAACTTCCACTTTCACAGCTCCCCTTTCGCTTCCAGTTAGCGCCTGTTCACAGTGGTGACAGAGGAAGCTGCCAAACCACGCGCTCGCGGCGAAATCTCTTTCATCCAGCAGGGTCACGGGCATGAAGAGCTCCTCACCAAACGGGTCAAATGCCAGACAAAGTACGTCAGTTGCATGCCTGACAATCCTTTAACCCACGCGGTCGTGTATGCGCTGATTCTTTATAAAGCGGTGCAGATCGAGTCCCTTCACGTTGATACGCTAGGTCTTCACTCGCAAAATGCAGTGTGTGCGCCCACTTCTATTTCTGCACTTCTCCTGCCAACTCCTGTGCCGACCTCTCACGAAATCGTTTACAACAGCACACAGTTCATTTATCCTAATCCTCCGATGGGGACACAGCGCGCCTTGCTCTCACCATATCCCGGCTGAACGTCGTTCAGGTTGCACGCTAGACAGGTTCCCACACAAGCCGGGCGTCTCTCACACTCTGGCAGCTGCCAAAACGTAGCTCGTCAGGGTCTAGGGGTTGCGCGCAGGGTTGGGACACAGGCGTACTTCACGTCATGGGAGTTTTACACCGACCTGTAGATGTCTTCACACAATCTCCGCACCTTCTTTGGGTGTTAGATAAACACCATTCACGCTGGGCTGGGTTATTCTCCTTTCCGTTCACCGCGTGGTAACCCGATGCCCTCTCCAGTCTGTCAGCTGGTACAGGCACAGTTCCTTTCTTGCCTCTCCTTCTTCCCGGGCTGTGAGCTCACTGCCCTGCCGTCTTCGTTACCACAGCAACTCGAAACTCTTCCAGTCAGCCGGCTGCTAAACGCGAGTTAGCTGTTTCTCACCGGCGTGTTGAGGTCGCAGAAGGTCACCCTCGTCGCCAGTGTAGTGACGGCTTCAAATGACAGTCGGAGCCGTCACGTAAGTAAACAGGAATGTTTATTTAACAAGTACATAACACCTGCGACCTCAGCCACAGCCTCTCGGTAACGCTGTCACGCCTCAGTGTCCCCGGCGCTCGCCTTGGAACGCTGGTCGCGGTGACATTCTAAATGATGTCACCGCGAGCAGCACCATCACACGCAGAGCCGCCGGGGGAGTCACGAAGAGGGAGATACCACACCTCTATACCTGCATCCCGCAGGATGACACAATCAAGGTGCTGAAGGAGGCTCTTGATAGAACTACATGGGAGTACACGACCACCCGGGATTTTATAGTGGATTGTGCAACACTTGCCCTAAAACGCAACTATTTCGAGCACGATGGAAAGATCTATCTACAAGCCACGGGAACATCCATGGGCAGCACATTTGCCCCTTCGGTGGCAGGTCTGTATGTGTTTGATTTTGAGCGTAGCCATATCTTGAATCCTACCAACCCCTTTGGAACCAACATCGTCTTATGGCAACGCTATATAGACGATGTCTTGATGATCTGGCAAGGTGATGAGATTTTACTGTCTAGTTTCTACAACTGGATCAACAACTGTAACAATCACTTGAAGTTTACCCATGAACACTCCCGAGACAGGATAACTTTTTTGGATATTAACATCAACAGGGTTGATAATCATTTAGAAACCAAGACCTTCTACAAGCCCACAGCGAAAAACAACTTGCTGCATTTCACAAGTTACCACCCTCGGGCCCTACGTGAAAATCTCCCTTATGGGCAATATTTACGATTAAGGCGAAATTGCAGCAATTTGTCTGATTATAAGCAACAGGCAAATGACCTGACAAACAAACTGGCTATAAGAGGGTATCCCAAAGGTATTCTAGACAAAAGCCAAAAGAGAGCAAGAAACCAACTGAGAGATGGATTATTGGAGGATCACAACAACAGTGGGAAAGAAGAGAAAGAAGAACCCCCACTGACACTTTTAACGCTCTGTCCAATGCAGTAAGCAAATGTATTTCAAAAAATTGGAGGATCATCACCAGCAACAAAACAGATTGGAAAAAAACCCTCTTTTCTTATAAAAGAGCTACGAGCTTAAAAGACTTGTTGGTACATACCCGCCCTCAGATTTCTCCACCAAATCAGCAGGTTCCAAGTGTATTGGACGCCTGGGGTTTACCCCCCGTCCTTGGACATTTCCCCTGCGGGAATTGCAACGTGTGTCATCTTACCATCGAAACAAAATTTCTTATTCTCACAGATGGCACAAGGTGGGAACAAAGAAGACACACCAATTGCAACACCTCGAACGTTGTATATCTGATCACGTGTCGTTGTAACCTCCAGTACGTGGGCATGACCACCAGACGTATCAAGACCAGGATATGTGAACATCGAAGTAATATTCGATGCAAGAAAACCACTACAAAACTAACGGCACATTTCTTACAGTCCAATCACACGCCAAACGATTTACAATGGACAATACTGGAGCACCTGACTTCTGGCTCTGAGCAAAAACTGTTTGAAAAAGAACAACAGTGGGTTTACCGTCTAGGCACCCACAAATCAGGGCTGAACCATGAAATTCCCTGGGGCAGTATTTCTTATTAACCTGTATCCACTCTGAGGTTTCCATTTACTAGGGCTCTCCATTGTGATTACCTGATCCTTTCCTTGAGGCCATCTGATCCAATCGCGGTGATTCATAAACTTTCACCGGTAACAGTATTGTAAACTTTACCATCAACACCAGGCTGTTGAGAGAACCCCAGCCTTTTCCCGCTGGCTAACCTATTTTTCACTCCCTCGATAAGGCGGGACGGCATATAGTCCCATAGCCTGTATCCCTATTTAGGTGTCATTGCAGTAAACATCGCATTGTATTGAGCACCGTGGTAGACACAACCTTGGAAATTAATTTGTTATTTTTGTGGCTTCTCCCACTGTATTTGCGCCTAATTTTTGTATTAGACAGCACTATTCACATAATATTTATTAACAATTGAGAACAGGGGTCTCGAACCCTGGCCGTCAGTCTTCTTACGGCAATAAACAGTGCGTACCGCTTTAATTGACAACCGGGCTCGTCCTGATGTTATCCTTCACGTCACCGCCTTCCACCAATCTGCATTAGCATATAACGGCTTGCCGGAGGTCCATGGTCTCCTTCCGGGTGAGACGGCAGCCTTGAAGATAGGTTGCGAGCGGGGAGCCGCGAGTAAGGCAGTAAGTCTAATTCAATTTCCCTTAGGATAGCGGGGACATCTGTCAACTATTCCGCCGGCTTGTTTACCTTTTAATTCACGCGTTTACCTTTTTAAAGACAGTTACCGCGTGAAGATTACCCATGCTGTCTATACCTATGGGAGACATTTCACTTCGCTAATTGCGTGAGTAGACCGTAGTATCCTGTCACTGAGTGTGTTCCTTGTCCACACGCTTTTCTATATGCCTTATTTGTTTGTCTGGCTTGCACTGATCATTCCGCCACAAGCATAAGTCCTGATACTTTGTGTTTATTTTCATGGCATTCCGTAGACCTGACATTGCCATCAGCGTGATTGTACCTTATTTCCTTATTATCTGTGTGTTTGTATGTGTCTGACCGGCACATATATATAACATACAACTGCGCAATGAGCACCAGTGTCCATTCTTTCCTGACACATTGTGCTTATTTCCTTAACATTCACTCATGTGGCATCATTCTAGATATACCACCGCTTCCCCGTGTGAGGGGGTTTTACCCTGATCTAGCGATTGCTTCAACAAAGCAACCATTAATCAAGCAAATTTTTTTAAATTTTTTTTAAAGTACTACCTATAACTAATGTCGAGCATTAGGCACCATATTCACAAGACAGGCACATGGTGAAGATGTGATCAGTCCTGTTTTGATTGTGAACTACAAACTAGTGTTTCACAGGTCACTTACCCATTAGGGTTGAAGGCAAGAGACTACAAGGGTGCACGCGTTCACTAAGTGACGCGGTGGGACTTTTGCATTGCCATCTTACGATTTGGTGCATTAGTCTAGTTCTGATGCCCCATAAGGATCAATTGTCTTTACACTGAGCATTGTGTAAACATGTGCATTATATGTCATTAAATGTCCTTTTTCTTCACAGGTTTTTTGGCTAGGTCTTACATTCTGTTTTGACCTCTATCACGGAGACTGCCTGTGATGGTTAATTGTTAATTGTTTTTCACACATCGAGCCTCACAGTAGGGTGCGCCTTAGCGCGCGCATACCACTGGAGGTTTATTTAAGGTCCTGACGAATGCTGAGCAAATTGCAGTCAAACAGCAGAAACATGTTGACCACAATTTTTCTATAATCATTAAGGACACACGTTGCTTAATACAGAACCTATTAGTCCGCTCACTTGCTTTTAACAAATACGGGTTGCACATATTACCACTACATTTTGATTTGGGCACTGTTGCATTCACCACATCCTGCTCCGCTGTAAACAGGCGTTGTAGCACGCTGGGGGGGTATTAGACCACCCCAGCGGGGACCCCATGATGAAGCATGTCACCAGCTAGTGGTGAGTGAGGGTCCTTCTATAAAAGGGAGATCCCTGTCCTGTTTTACAATGTGGGATACAGGTGCCCAGTTGTAGTTACAACCCAACTGGGGGAGGTGTTTGCTATTCCTGTTGAAGGGTTTTGTTTTTTGACACACTGCTTTTTTGTAGCTTAGTATTATAATTTGAGCACTGTGCTATTCACTCCTCTGTTGTTATTATATATTTGACTGGGGGCACAGGAGTGTTGCCTCAAGCCCTTTCTCTCCTGTTGTTATCAAATAGTATCCATGTTGTCCATGTGTCAATTGTGGTTGGGAACCTGGGTCATTTAGTCAATTCCCAAGCTTCTTCTTTTGAACCTTCTTTGGATTGTATCTTGCTGTGCGATAATTTATATACATCTATGAGCTCACCCTTCCATAGCTTTTCTTTTATGGCAATGTTCAAATGTGCCCCCAACGGCATAGAGACCCCCATGTAAGCGAATCTTTTTAATGCCTCTGTATTACTCTTTATCTCTCCTTCACCATATTTTTCATCTTTGTCCTTCACTGCTTTTAGTATGCCATTTGTTTTTTCACTTATTTGATCAACTATTTGTGTATTGAATTAATTACCTTTTTTACATAATAATCATGCATCCTCTGGAATAGGGTCTGTGCCAACACCTTTGCCTACTAAGCCTTCCTTGACCGGCCCTGCGAAAAACACGGGGAAACACCTTTTTGATGGTCGACTGAGCCCGGTCTAAAGAGTTGAATGTGTTCACGAATTTGCCCAGCTCTTTGACAAAGGGCTCTCCAAACAGTCCACCCTGGGCCACCGGGCCCGCCTCAGAATCCGCCAGGTCCCCGAGCTTTGGATCAATTTTAATGAGGAGGGACCCGCGACGTTCTGTAGAAAGGGCACAATTGGCGTTGCCCTAAAAACAATGACTCGTTGCGTCCAACCCAACAAGGTTTCGGGAGAAATGATGGACCCTGATTCCTTGGCCTCCTCATCCATGCTGAGGATTTTCGTAATCGGGCCCAGGGCATCCAGGAGTTTATCCTGACATGCCCGACAGGATCTTTCTATGCCCTTCTTGGGGTCCCTTATGAATTTCTGGAGGAACGTACCCATCCGGGAATCTATCTCGGGAGTGAGGGCAACCTTATCATCTAATGAAGGGCGAGGACACTCCGCTCTCAAACAATTCCGCGCCTCTTTTTCCAGGGGTCTGCGAATGTGGGTGGCCACATAGGCTGCCACCTTGTCGCTTGGGGACCACTCCGATGACCCCGGGTGCACAATATCGTTCGGATCCAACATATCTGAGGTATTTGGGGGATCTTGGGAAGCACCGGGTGTAACCTGAGGGACCGGGACTACCGGGTCGGGAGCGGGCCAGAAGGCCCAGGAGCTGCGGGCGGGGAAACCCCAGGGAGCGCCGGACGACTGGCAAGGAAAGCCTGACGGAGACGATCAAAAGCGTCTTCATCCACCCCTGCCTCCCGGGGCCTCTTAGGTGGGGGGGAACCCATAGTGCCCTGGGACTGACTGGTCGAAGGGGCTTTGGGAAGGGAGCGATGGCCTGGGTTAAAGTCCCTAGCTGAAACTCTAATAGCAATACCAGACCTCTGAATAGGAGGCGTTCAGCCCACCACAGTGGATACAGGCTCTCCCTCAATCAAAAGATTGGGCGCGAGGGAAAGCGTGGCAACAAAGGGAGCTGCGGGTCGCTTATGTTCTAGAAACTCTGCCTCGCCGCTCTACACCCCTCCGGGCGTCCACCTCAGACCAGTACCCGTCCAAAGACAGAGGCGTGACGTTGGAAACTCCCAGAAGAGAGATTCTACGTCGCGCCACCTACGGAGACCTCCGCGCCCCCTAGTGGCGGGAGGACCGGGCACGCCATCAACCCAGCCTCGTAGGTACGGACCCGACCGTACCCGCGGCCTGCCTCTCCGCGGCGCAGCCCTTGCTGTGTGAGGCAGGAACAGAAGACGCAGCCCGTCTAACAAAAGATTTCACACGGGAACACCACGCGCTAATCAGAAAAAAGGAGCAATCAACAAAATTGCACAAGTAACAAGTGATATAATAGCATACAATGCGCAATGAATGAATAATCACAATGAAACAATCTTAATCACAATACCAAGCACTAAACAGTCAAGACAAACTGAAGAGTACTTATCTTGCTGCGTAGCAGCGAAGAAAGAGGAGGAGAGGACACAGTTGATGGACTATGTGGGCTGTCTAGATCCCCTATTGGACACTGTATTTGGGACTTGTGATTGGCTGTTGCCATCGTTCTTTGTTTTCTTCCATTCCCTGTGGTTCATGGGACGTGTAGTTGTGTTTGTCTTCGCTGCTATGCAATAAAGTGAAGAAAGAAGGCATAATCCTCGCCTCCAGTCCTGACATAGAATTGCTGTGAGTGAACAGTATAGTTTCAGTGTGCCATACTGTTTCATTGCATATTTTCGATTCCTCTAAGAAGATATCTGGACTTGGTAAAGAGGACGAGTGAAGATTGGCTCTGGTCTTCGAGTTGTTGAGATTCCATATTGCATTGTGTAGCAGTTATGCAACCTATTTAAACTTGTTGAAGAAACCACTCACTCATGGTCCTTTAGCTTTATTTTTGTTGTTTTCCAGAGTCATTCAGGTGGGGTACAAGTCTCCTGTTTTCCATCAGTACTGTTTTAGCAGGTCTTTGACCACAATGATTTCCAACATAATTAGATCTGAATTGGGATCTTCTTTCTGTTGCTAGTCAATTTTTATTACTTTTTTATTTACTCCAGTAGAACTACTAATAGTATGTGGCAGATCATTTTTACACAGCTACTTTTCGTGAAATAATATAGTGTGTTTACTGAAATAACATGCTTGAGGTGGCCACGTAGTAGTTTGATAGCGGGTAAAATTGAGATGCATACTTCTGCTGTGCTGCTGTGTAGAAAAGCTGTGCATCGTTACATTTCATCACATGGCTCCATGCTGGCACTGTACCACCCTGGAAATGACAGAGCAGATGTGCATATAAACGCCACCACTGACGTCAGTTCCCTTATTTCCGCGCCTTTGAATTCAGATTCGGAGCTCTACTTCTGACAACTCCTAAAACTAAATCCAGTGTCAACAGAGCAGTTACCCCTTCCTAAAGCTACAGCAGGCCAATATACTCCTGCGGTCTGTGGCATGGCCAGCAAGATATTGCTGGCGGCAGTGGAAGACCTGAAGACATTAGCTCAGTCAATTTAGAATGGGCAAGATGCGGCTGAATACATGATTCTTGCTGGCCTTGATACTATTGATTGTCTGGGAAGTGCAGTTGGCACCAGTGTGATGCTTCGCCACCAGTACTTAATTTGAGCCAGTGGTTTCCACTGCTTGGCACCAACACTTAATTTTCAACACCAGCACTTATGACAGCTGTCACTGTTTGTGTAATTTAGTGATGAGCAGAACAACAGTTGTTTATAAATGCAATATACATTAAAAATAGCTAATATCTGCTGCCAAAGCCATTCTTATATCTTTGGGAGTCTTGAACAATCTGAATGGTATCCCTTTAGCAGGCAGTTCAATGGTTAGTAGTTGTGTAGGAAATGCCATTGACAGCGCTGGCAGTGGGTAGTGGAAGCTGTGGTGGCCTACTGACGAAGGCCCTGGGACTTTTTTTTTTTTACAAATTAAGGACTGCTTGCTGCCATGCGTGGATGCACTCCTCAAAGTTAATTTGAGAAGTACATTCGCCTTTTGATGCGTCATGCCTGTGAAGAGAAAAAGCCATTTCTGCCATGGAACATTTCAAGGAAGGTAAGGCCACAGCATACACACTGTGAGTTTTGGCCCCTATCAAACTGTTTCCTGCAAGAATTTTGGAAATTCCAAGACTACTTAGGGGCACTGGCGTATGTTATGTTAGGGGGGTATTTTTAGAGCGCACTGACACCGTGAGTTTCCTGGCGCTGATTGGGAAATCAGTGAGATAGCAGATAGAAATTAGCCGGATTGGGGGAAAAGCCAAGTTTTAAGAGATTTACGAAAAAGAATAAGAGAGTTAGCAGATTTAAGAGACAGGGGAAAGGAATTCCAGAGTATAGGCACCGCTAGTCTCCCCAGCTCTGCAGCAGTCACCCAAGTTCCATAGAGGTCTGATCGTGGATTTTGCAGGCAGCCGGCAGATCACCATGGTCATCAGTCCTCCCAGTACACTTCCCCTGCTGCTAGAGCCACCAAGCTGCTTTAGCTTACCATTTGTGTAGGAGAGTAGGGTCTGCTATCCTATGGTCACCCCAAATTTTTGCTTTTTGCTTCACTGGTTTTTGACTTAATGTGGCTGTGGGCCTGCTAATCAGACCCACAGCCTGCTGTTCTCTCTCTAAATTACTGCCCATGCACTCTAGGTGCATTACGAATTGGAACTGGTTCACCTTATAGGCCCCTGTAACAGTGTACCATAGGTACCCAGGGCATAGGTGCATCCAAGGCCTACCAGGGGCTGCAGCATGTATTGTGCCACCCCTGGCCTGGCCTCCATATTTGACACAACTGGCTGATCACTCAGCTGGGGTAAGTTGGTGTAATCACCTCTTGCTTAGATATAGTATCCCTATATCTAACCTTAAACTGGACACATGTTAACCTGTAAGCCATTCCTATGGTAGGCCCCTGCAATCCTGGGGGCAGAGTGCGTGGTTACATGTGAGATGGTGCTCTAGCATGAGCTGAGCCTGTCTGCAGCTGTCGGGAACAACTCCCTAAGCTGTTCTGGGATATTGCCATACCATATACTCTTAAGTGCATTATAATCCTCGCGGTTATATGCTATCTTTGGTTTGGCTTTATCAAAACATGTCGAGTAAGGTGTCATACGAATTGGAATACTATCCCCTCGACAGTTCTGTCGACGGGGATAGCATTCCACCCTTCTAGAGGGACACGGCATGTGTGTAGCCTTAACCCCGGTTAAAGTTAACCAGAGCCTCAGCATCGCAAAATGGGTGCTGCCACCACAGACACGAGTCTGGCCTCCTGCTGCTGGGAGTCCTTCCAGCGAGGAAGGCCTGGACAAAGGGTTTCCTGCCTTGGGAGGTGCGAGCACTACCCCAGACAGGGTTTTGTGTATTGGGTAGGACAGGGCTGAATAGAAACAGACATGCCCGGGGCACACAAGGTGTCCCCGTGCATAAGCCAGTCCAAACCGGTCCTGGGACTTTCCAGACCCAGGCCTGGCGAGGAGCTGGACAAAGGAAAGGGGGTGTAACCGCCCCCCTTCCTGGTTCCTCCCAGAGGAGGGACCTAGTAGGTGATCCACCCCTCAGATTGGGAATAAGAGTGGGAGCAGTGCCATTGCACAGCAGATCATCCTGAATCAACTTTACATGAAGAAGACGACTGGACTTCGACATTCTGCTGCACAGAAGACTGAAGAGAATCTCCCTTGTGGCCTAGGAGTGGCCACCCTGTGAACACAGGCACCAACCAGCAACTCGACGTCTGCTTTGCCGCCGCCTCCCGCCAGAGCCCGAGCCCAGAGCCTGACAGGACCCAGACTCCCAGACTTCTCCAAGCCCGATCCACAGTCCCTGCAAAGAAGGGACCCATGGAGGCACCGAGAGACGTGGGACCGGCCATCTTGGAAGACACCCGAAGAGCTGACAGCGCAGCAACCGAGGCACCCTCGACGTTGTGTTTTGGTGACTGAGAACCCCCACCACCGAGCAGCCCTTGCACCGAAGATCAGCCCCCCAGCACCTCCACGATCTGCGTGGGGCCCTTCTGCATTGTGCCACTCAACACGCCATCCCGGCCACAAGCCACGTGGTCAGCGGCCATCTTGGCAACGAAACCGACGAACTACACTGCGGGTCTGGTTGCTCCAGACTTGCCCTAGCTCCTGTAGAAAGGAGCCCCCGCTCTGACCTTGCTGGTCCGAGTGGAAAGCATTTTGCGATTCCTGCGTGGCTTGCATTAGCCAAGGCCTGTTTGCTCCGATCAAGTTGCCGACACCGCCAACAGCGAGAAGCCTGCGTGGAACAGCTTGTGACCGACTCCTGGACGTCCTCGACCCCCGGTGTCTACGTGGCTGCAGAGAGAAGCTACACCTCAACGCCTGTTTGCACCCGACATCGCCTGGTTCCAACCTGGTTCCACGATAGTCACTGGCTAGTGACTTTGAACATTGTCCCCTCTGCTTTCAGGTCTTCACATCTACAGATCCACCCTTGGATCCACCGGAACTCTTCACATCGAGCCGCCTGCAGCATCTTCAGCTCCAAGCACCATCGACCAGCATGACGAAACCCGACACTACATCGACCCTGTGCACCCGCTTCCTGTGGGTGAGGTAACTCAACTCCGCCGGTGTTCCTACATTGGTACACATCTCTAGGGCCTGTGTCTCAAGTTTCAGCTTTCTAGGTCACCCGGAAGGTTCCGAACTAACTAACTTTGTACTTTTTACGCACCATAGACTTTGTATTGGTGAGTGCGTGCACTTTAAACATTGCACCCGAGTCCCGCAGGCCTTTCCCGACTTAGTCACTGCTAGTTCCGATCAGCTCCAGCGATTCCCAAGGCCCTAGGCCTGTTTCCTTTCCGATTGGTATCTCTTATACCACTTTCTTAGTATATGGTTTAGGTGGCTTCTAGGGCTCATCCATATTGTGCAACTTTTGTGTATTTTAAATTGTCTTGTGTTTTAACGCTTGTGCTTCTGTGCTCATAAAGAGTCCAGGGGATACTTTTAGTTAATAAATCCATATATATATTTTCAATATATATCTGTGTGGTGTCCTTTCATTTGGTATTCAAGGGGGTTGTGAATGGTAATACAGCTGGCTTCACATGCCTTTCAGAGTTTAGCCTAAGACTGCTTTGTCCACGTTACCACTAGGATAACTGGTCTATAAGGTTGACTTACAACCAATCATCATAAGGGTTGTTTGGCATGGTACACAGTGATCACTAGAATTAGTGAGCATTACATACCAGGCCAACTTCTCACAATTAGTAGCTCACAACCACCCTTGTAGGCAGCATCCAGCGCTTTCTCCCAGAGTGGTGAGCCATCAAGCTTGACAAATGAGTTCTCCAAATGGTTCAGCAGCTTTGCCCTTATTTCACCCTCACCCCCCACACCTTCCTCCCGCATTGAATCGTCTCTCGAAGGTGCATCTACCCATTCTAATGCAAGGAGTCATTAAGAGTGTTCCTGACTCTGAAATATGGAAGAGTTGTTACTCTTGTTATATTCTTGTGCCGAAGATGAATGGAAACTTTTGATCTATCAAAGATCTCTACCTGCTGACTGCCTTCTTGCAGAAGGACAGATTCAAAATGCTCACGCACGCCCAGATTTATTTTACTATTGTAAATATTTATAAAATGCATGTTTACCCAAATAGAATTTCAGCCATCAGAAGCAAACGTCGCCTTTTAAAACAGCCAAGTCTTCAGATGCTTGCAGAATAATGTCTCTGTCGGATTAAAGTGGAGGTAGAGGGGTAGGGCGTTCTCTAGTTTTGGGGCCAAATACCTAAAGGAGCGTCCTCCCGGTCTGGTGCTGTAAATCCATGGTACCTGAGCCAGGCTAAGATTAACATAATGTAAGGATCTAGAAAGACAGTAAGGAGTCACAAAGGGGCTCAGATAATGAGGCCCGATTGTGAAAGTGCTCCATAGACAAATCAAGTGCATTGAATTCGATGCACTGTGCCAGAGGCCGCCAGTAGAGGTCTCTCAGCTGAGTCGAGACCGTTCCGTACTTGAAATGTCGCCAAAGAGTTGTACTGCTGCATTCTGGGTTCTTTGGAGTCTTTTGTTGAGACCTGCGAAGCTCCCAGATACAAAATATTGCCATAATCTATGTGTGATATGATCAGTGCCTGCACAATGGTCCTTTGGGTAGATGCAGGCAGGTGCCAGAGAATCTTCCTGGAGCACCTCAACATCCCAGAGCAACAGCCTCTTACAGTGACAAATCTCAATTCCTTATCTAGCCATATTCCCAAATTCATCACCACCCTTTTGACCTCCAGCAAGGACCCTAATACCTCCAGTCACCAAGGTGAAACCCACAGTCTTGGTTGGTTCCCAACTATCAAAATCTGACTTTTTGCTGCTATTGAGTTTAAGGCAATTCAGCCCCTTCCAATGGGTAACGGCTTCCAGAGTTTGAGCTGTGAGTGAGTCCAGAGTCAAGAAAAACACTATCTGAGTATTGTCCGCATTAGAGATAATGGAAAAGCTCAAAGATTCCACTATTCCCACTTAAACGTGGACATAGACATTAAAAAGCATCAGAAAAGAGCCTTTGGCTCTCCACAAATTATAGAGTGTGTTGTGGATGCATAAGGTTTGAAATGACCTGAAAAGATCCAAAAAGGATGTGAGCCAGTGATGGTCCTTACCAGTAATCCCACATTTCTAGAGTCTCCTGAGAAAAGCAGTGTGTGATACCATGTAAGAAGCAGCACTCTGATCCAAAAGGATGAGTGCTGTAGTCCCATCCCCGTCTAATGTCTCTTTCAGGTTTTCCATGGAGGAAATCCAATTGAGACAAGTGCAGGAGATTGTGAAATTCCAGATACTCATCTCATAATGTGTTTTTCTAGGATTTTAGCTTGGAATGATTAAGGAGACAGATCAGAGTGCTTGGACTCGGGAAGGAAGATGGCGTCCGACTGACATCCCCTGGTGGAGCTCCGCCGAGCTCTCCCTGAAAGATTTCCTTTTTACTAAGAGTAAGAGTAATGACATGTAAGATGTCGGAAACACGGGAGAGAAGGAGCAGATGGTAAACGAATAGATAAACCGTATCAAAGCCTTGATAAAACGGTATGCCTGACTCCCAGCAGAAGAAGCCGCTATCCATATCACTCACCCGCATACGCTGGTCGGACAGCCGGGATCTCACTCTAAGATTACTCATCAGAGAGCTCTTTCATGCTCTGGCATCCAGGATCGCGTTAGACCTGGGCAAGCCCTCTGATCAACTGAGCAACGGATTACTCAGCGGAAAGCACAGACACGCACTGAAATCGGCCACGAGGAGAACGCTGTACAGCCGCCGCGTAAAAAGTAAACCGGCTAAGGAGAAGAGGAGCGCCACGCAAGTTGCCGTCTACATCGCTGAAGAGGAATAAGACATGTCGGGTAAGGGAAACCGCGTTATTAAGCCGAAAAGCAACTGTAATACAAACATTAGCGCGCAGCAGGGCTCTGCTTCAGCATCTACCCAACAGAAGGCACCCAAACCAGAAGCTTCACAGTTAGCTAAGAACAAGGCCACCGAAAAAGTAATGGGGAGAAAAGATGGATTATTAAAACCTGTAACTGACTCTAACACCGGGAATAGTTATAGTGGCAAAAAAGGCCCGGGCCGCACAGAAAAGGAAGCAGATAAAAAAATATCACCGATGTATTTCAACCTTTGATAACAGCCAGTTTTGGGGCATTGATTCACCCGTTAAAAAATATTGCAAGTCACACGGCATTAACCGAGAAGGGGAAACTACCTGGGGATCCAGTGAATCAGCAGGATTTACCACCTCTTATCGAATCTGAGAGTAATATTACCGATCCCTCTCGTCCATCATCGCCAGGCCGCTCGCTGGGCGCTGAAGGAATGGGTCCTATACAAGGGCTGCTGACTAAAAGACCGCAGGAGGACATACCTAACACCCCAGACAAAACAGATCTGTATTACTCTCTCACAGATGAATCAGTAATGTCTGATGTTAGCATATCCTTGTCTAGTGAGGAGGAGGGCGGCAATTGGTATAATAGCTCCAACCCTGACTCACAGAAACACCTGCCTCTCTCCAAAAAATTGCAGAAAAAGAAAGACAGAGACCGCCACAGAAACGAACATATTTCATCGGATAAAGAGAGCATCCCAGAACTAAAATGGGATTACAACGGGACACCTCCACTTTTGTTTTGTTCCGACTCCATAAATGCATCTGGGGGAAATCAAACTATCATAAGTGTGGATGTTGAGACAAAAGAACCATTTGAGGAAGGACCCAAAGAGCCCAGTCTGATCGACATCCTACAATCTATCAAAAACTTCCAAGCAGAGGCCAAATTTGATAACCGCAGATCCCGCCTGGCTGCCAAAAAGCTTCAAGGGGCAGTCAGAAAAGTTGGCAAGACCTGTGCGGAGATCGCCGACAGAATGACAGCAGTCGAGAACAGAACGGAACAGCTGGAGAAAGATGTCACTTCTCTTCAAACCAAAACTGAGGAACATGAAGCCGCGGTCAAGGACATTATGTGGAAGCTAGAAGAGCAGGAAAATCGTCAGCGACGAAACAATCTTCGCTTCCTAGGAATACCAGAGGGCATCGAGAAGGAGGACCCAAGGAAATTCATGATCACTTTCCTGCAAAAAGCTTTTCCTGAACTACAAGCCTGGGATCTGGACAGGGAAATTCAAAGAGCCCATCGGTTTCCTCTGATGATTAAAAATCGTAATGCAGCTACTCAACAACATCCTAGAGCAATGCTAGTTTTCTTTGGGAATTTCCTGCTTCGACAAGCTTTCTATGACCTGGCCAGGCCTACCAGCAAAAGGACCCTGGATGGTATATCAGTCTTCACCAGGCCCGACTTCGCACACGCTACCGTGGAGCGAAGATGGCGCTTGCGACAACTCTTTGATCCTTTCCAGAAGTTGGGCGCAACAGTTTTTCTTCAAAACCCAGCAAGATTGAAAATTGTACATAAAGGACATACTCGTAGCTTTGTGTCTGAGATACAGGCTAAAACCTACTTAGATGAAATCTCTGGACAAAAATAATGGCTACTCAAATGCTTAGAGACTCACTTATAGACCACTTCTCTTCTTTCTTATCTTTCTTTTCTCTCTTTCTCTTTCCCTTCTTTTTCTTATGTGTATTAATTTGTCAGCTCATGTTTGACAGGATATTTGGAATGTTCGGGGGGGACTCAGGTGGGCTCACCGTGTTCTGCACGCCGGATGTCACACCCCTGGCTCGACCGGAGCCAGGTAACCTTCATAGGTGGCCGGGGTGGGGGGGAGGAGGGGGAGAAAGGGAGGAGGGGGAACCAGGGCCAGGTTAGGCATATCTCTTCTGCTCTCAATAAAAAGGAAACTTCTAGCCATTTTATGGCCTTCTCTTCAAAAAGGATACATAGAGACACATAGAATGATAAGATGGGGGTGTTAAAAATTCTGTCACTAAATATATGTGGATTAAATGATGTGAAAAAAAGGCAACTGGTAACAGTCGGACTACAGTCTATAGGTGCTACTATAGTCTGCTTTCAAGAGACCCATATTGAGGGTTCTCAGTCGCATATGCTAAAATCATTGGGTTACAATGTGATAGGTGCCACCACACAAGGTGCTCGGGTTAGAGGGGCAGCAATTCTGGCAAAAGGTGCAGGTGTAGGGAATAACTTCACTAGAACTAAGTGGGATAAACACGGGAGATGGGTGATCACAGAATATAAACCTGGAAAATCCCAGCCAATAACCATCTGCTCTATTTACGGGAATAATACTGATGACCCCTCAGCTATACATCAGGTATCGAACAAACTTACTCACTGGCCTCTACCACTAATAATTTGTGGGGACTTTAACATAATGCCTTGAAAGCAGGAATTAGGGGAGAAACAATCCAATATTTTTTAAGATCCAATAAGAAAGCGAGAGAGTCACTAAATGCACTACAAGAAATGTTAAGGGGGGCTGAGGAAAACCTGATAAATGTAACAAGAGGCTCTTCTACTATAGAAGAAATAACTAATGTTCAAAACCAGGTGGCAATCGCCAAAGCGGCAATAACAAATATTTATACTACTAAAGCGGTTCAAAAAGCTACCGCCAACCGTGAAAAAGTATATGAAATTAATGAGTAAGTCGGCCATCAGTTGGCTATTCGGATGAGACAACAGACATCTCAGAATGTCATAAGGGAGATACAGGATCCAGTAGAGGGCAGGATATCCGACCCTGAAAAGATCAGAGAAGCATTTTGGCGCTTTTATAGCACTTTATATAAAGAAGAGGTTGAAGTAGAACTGGGAAAGATCAATGAATATTTGGAAATGGATAATTTTAACAAACTTAATTCAGCTGATCAAGGAAACTTGGAGGTAGCCCCTAATTTAGACGAAGTCATAAAAACTGTGAAGGATCTCCCCCGAGGGAAAGCAGCTGGGTTAGACGCTATCCCTCTGGAATTTTATACAGTATTCCTGGACCAAGTAAAAATATATTATTAGATCTATGTATACACATATTTAGAGGAGGGCAGCCTCCCATTTCATGGTCCAGGGCAAAAATTGTCATCTTTCCCAAAAAACAAAAACCCACTGATTTGATGGGGTCATATCGTCCTATCACCCTAATAAATGTTGATTCAAAGATTTACTCTAAATTATTAGCTAAATGCATCTCACCTATTATCCATAAAATCATATCTGAATCCCAGCACGGCTTTGTCCCCGGGAGGGAAACCACAAATCACACTCGGCGAGTGATCAGCCTGTTCGACAACACTGAGGTGGCAGGAGACCCTATGGCGCTAGTACTTCTCGATGCCCAGAAGGCATTCGATAGGGTCTCCTGGCCTTTCCTGTGGCAGGCAATGCCCCGGGCGGGATTTAAACAAGGGTTCATAGGGCTGTCCAGAAATTGTATATCAACCCCCGTGCCTCGGTTATGGTTAACGGTAACCTCACCAAAGAATTGATAATTACAAGAGGCACTAGGCAGGGATGCCCCTGCTCCCCGTTGCGATCCGCAATCTACATAGATCCGTTTATTCGACGATTGGAAAGCAACGGGGACATAGCTCCCATTTCAACCCAAGGATATCTAACAAAAACACTAGCCTTTGCCGACGACATCGCCATAGTGACCGCTGATCCAAATTCGGCCATGTCTATAATTGAAACAGAGGCAAAAACTTTTGGGAAACTCGCAGGATATGCACTGAACCAAGGAAAGACACAAATCATATTAAACAGCAAGTGTGATCTGAGAGACCCTCGGGTAACAGATAAAGCTACTTATCTAGGGGTAACCATCACATCCAAATTAGAAAACCTAGTGGACTTAAACGGGAAGCCCTTAGTAGATACAATGCAAAAAGACCTCCGCCGTATCAATAACTTACACCTATCGTTGATCGGTCGGGTAAATGCACTAAAAATGGTCCATTTCCCAAAAATCTTGTACATGTTCAGAGCTATAAATCTGGAAATCTCAGACCACTGGTTTAAAACAATGGAGCACGCTTTCTCAAGCTTTCTTTGGTCCTACACCCAACCCCGCTGCGCTTATAAATCTTTGACGCTCCCAAAAGAAAAAGGAGGACTCTCCCTCCCGCATTTAAGGGTACACTACTGGGCAACAGTCTTGTTATATAGTCAGGAGCTCCTTTATCTCGATGGGATAGAAACACCAATGGACAACAGCTGCCCGTCTATTTTCCAACTAATCTTGGGTCACAAAAGTACGGGCTATCTATGGAGACACCTTTTTGACAGCTACCATAAAAAAGTCAGGTTAAAAACACTCTTGGGATCTTTCAAAGTATGGAAAGCTGTGAGAAAACTACTTGGTATAGGACGTATATCTTTTTATTCCCCTCTTCAAAATAACGCCGTCCTACCTGAAATATTTAGCGAGGTATGCATGAACAGATGGAAGGTTGCGGGAATCACCCACATAGGATGTATGTTTTCCTCTGAAGGGTTATACTCTTTTGAGGATTTACGAGAAAAGTATCACTTGGAATGGAGAGACTTTTTCAAGTACCTCCAAATTAGAGACTTTATACTGCAACATAACAGAGAAAACAAATTATCTTGTGAGATTGATATTGCTAATATATTAAGTAACCCCCTGAAAAAAATCAGGATTGGGGGGATGTATGCTCTTTTTTGGGGGGATCGGCAAGGTACGCGTACCCCGCGATTTTTAAAAATATATATATCTTTTTTTGGCCTTGGGGGTCCTTGTGGGACCCCCTAAGCAGGCCTAGGCGTCAGGGTGTTTCTACCCTGCCCCCTTTTCGTGTTTTTCGCGTTTCTTTTTCTGTTTTCTTGTGCCTCGGTTCTACCGAGGCACAAGATGGCTGCCAACACTTCCTGGTTTGGAGTGTTGACAGACAGTTGACAACCATTCAGCATGCAGCTCGTGCTCGTAATTGTACGGATTTCTGTATGCGTATAGTAATTCGTCTATAGATATCACTATGATTTTACTGTCGATTTTCTCAGGAACTACTGAACGGATTTACACCATTTAAGAAAAAGCACAATCTGCGAACCGAACTCTACCTCTCTGCCAAATTTGGTGTAATTCCGTTCAGCCGTTCGGGCTGTAGCCCTGGCTAAAGGTCCCTATGGAAAATTGCATGGGGAAAACACGTTTTGGGACCCCCCTTTTTTCTCGGCCCCCACTTGACGAATCACCCCAAACTTTCAGGGAAGGAGCGGAGAAGGCCATTTTCTTGGAGAAATTCACGAAGATTCGTCCACCAGCGCCAAAGTTATTTTAAATAGAATGTTGTGGATTTCCTATGGAAACTAGGTCCTAACTATAACTACCTACTGGCCAGTAGGTAATATATATATATATATATTTATATAATATAATATAGTACAAGACACTGTTAATAGTTTTAGATCATGGCACATACATCCGTGTATTGTCACTGAAATCCCCCAAAATACTGTCCATCCAAATATCCAGACTGCATTCAGACACGCTATTTTCAAGCGGTGTTCTGTAAGTAATCCGAGCCCTGGCCATTACACAGTAATAATAAACAGGAGTAGTATTTATTCTCCGTCGCTCGCCTCTTAAAATCCATTCTGCAGAGACCTCGCCTGTCCCAGGTGGGTCGGTGTGAGAAGGGGGCGGGTCAGGCAGGTCAGGGTGTGGTCTGACGGACAGAGCTGCTGCTAAGGAAACTGGGGAGCGAGGCTCCAGTCTCGGCTCACCATCCTGTGATTCTGGACAAAAATTAAATCTGCCTGTACTTAAATAACTCCCAACATGTGTAATGTAACGTGTGCTCATGTAAAGCGCTCCTAGAGTATGTGCCCTCTGGGCTGGAACTTGCCCAGAGGGCACTTTTCATTATCTTTTTCTTTTTATTAGAACTGCAGCCAGGGCACGAGCTAAAACACGCACAGAAAGTTATGACCTACGATCTTGACTAGAATTACACCCCTTTCACTTTTCAACTATAGGGAAGGGGAATCTCCGCCCCTCGAGGGGCGTGTTCCAGCACAATCAGGAAGACAGAACCAGAATTACCGATAGAACCAGGTCAACTGGAGCCACGCCCACTTACACATAAATCCTATAGGTAACTGGAGCTACTCCCACTTCTACCCCGAGTTACTCCCACCTTGGAACCTGGAGCCCCTGCCACATACACCTGTGTCAGCTGTAGACACTCCCAGTTACAGATGAGGCCACGCCGCTTCAGAGGAAGACGCTCCTGTCTCTCTGCAGACACTCCCACCCCGGCTGCTCAGCACAGTGAACCCTGGGAGTGCCGTGAGAGAATAGAGACACGCCCACTTCACACTTTTTCAGAAACGAAACTTATCTCTAGAAAAATGGCGGCAAAGAAACGGCTCAAGGAGGAGTTTTCCTGCTCCGTTTGCCTGGAATATTTCACTGACCCCGTGTTTTTGGAGTGTGGACATGTCTTCTGTCTGCCTTGTATCACTCGGTGCTGGGAGGGGCTGCAGACAGACTTCCCCTGCCCCCAGTGCAGAGAAACCTCTAAGAAAAAAACATTAAGGCCCATCAGACAGCTGGGAAACATAGTGGAACTGTTGAAAGAGCTTCACACCCCGAGTACGACCGCCCAGGGGGAGAATCTATGCGGAGAACACGAGGAGAAGCTGAAACTGTTCTGTGAAGATGACCAGGAGCCCATCTGCGTGATCTGCCGCGAGTCCAGAGACCACAAGGCTCACTCAGTACTTCCCATGCGAGAGGCTGCCCAGGAGTACAAGGTGAGTAAAATATAGATGTGTGATTGGGTGGGGGCCTCCCCAAATGCATATCATTTCAAAGGCTGCCAAGGATTACAAGGCCTGTGTGCCACCGATTTGGCCTTCCAAAGGTTCTGATTCAAAAAAAGTTTTTATTTTCTCATTGCACCTGTATATTCATGGGTTCATATGTTTCAGCATCTAAGCATAGTTAGCTGCTCCATTGCAAGTCTTTTTGATTGCATTCTGGGACTTGTAGTTTTGTCTTCATGTATAAAAGACAAATTACACATTCCAGAATGCAAAGAGAAAATATTGACACCCACCATACTCACTGAGATTGAAGTCTGTTCCTGTGTCAATGCACACACCACCTTTGAAAGTACAGTTCCTCAATACTGCAATGTAATGGAAGAAATACAGAACTCCAGGGGCCGTATTACGTATAAAGTGCCATGGGGGCGCAATGGGCCTTTGCTTGCCTCCTGGGCACCTTAGTATTTCAGAAGGGGCCTCAGACGCTTGTGTGGCCCCTTCTGAAATACCAATAGCGCTGGTGCAAATAAAGCACCAGCCAGTGCGTTAAATGGAAAAAAATTAAGTGCAAGTACTAATCAAATTGAGTTAGGGGATGCGGATAGTGGGAGGGGCTAGGGGGATATGATACAATGGCACTTCTTCTATCTGATGTGACCCTGTCACCAGGTAGGTCGCCCCCCTAGCCACCGCGCGGTCCTCCTCGAGCCGTGTGCTGCGCTCTGCCCGCTGGTTCCTCCTGCATTTCTGTGCCTGTGAGTTCGCCGTTTTTTTCCCCCGCTGTAAGTTCGCCGTTTTACCCCTGTTTTGTTTCTTTAGTATCCCCCTTGTTCCCATCTTGCCTTCTGTTCCCATTTTTGTTTTGTTTTCTTTATATTTTATTTTGAGTTGTCATTTGGTCTTTCCCCTCGCTCCCCCTTGCCTTCTGTGCCCCCCGCCTCGCCCTCGTTTCCCGCCGCTGCTCCCTGCGGCTCCACCCCGACGCCCCCATTCGCCACCCCGCTCCCGCCTCCCAGCTGCTCCTCCCTCCCTCAGCCCCTCATATGGAGGCCGCACGGCGTACGCGCGCAGCAGGTGCGCCGATTGTGCGCCAAAGCCGCGCCAAAGGCCAGCCCGTCTACGCCCGTCCGCGCCTGGACCGCTCCCAGCGCCAGACCCCATGGCCCCCGTTGACGCCAGACCACACGATGGACCTACGACGCCACCGCCCTCAATGCACTCAACGCCGGTCGAATTCCGGCCTGCTACCAAGCCACCCCGAAATGCACCCACGGACCCATCACCTGCCAAGCCTGCAAATTCACCTGCCTCCGGACCTGCACCGCACCCGCCAAGCCGAGCACCAGCAGCAACCACCTCAAGTGTATCCTGCTCAACACACGCTCCTTCCACAGACACGGCGTGGAACTCTGGAGCCTGCTCGACACTACATCTCCAGACGTCGCCTTCCTCACAGAAACCTGGATGAACGCCTCCTCAACACCCGACATCGCCATAGCCATCCCGGACGGATACAAGATCACCCTGAGGGACCGCGTGAACCAGACGGGAGGAGGCATCACCATCGTACGCAAGAACACCATCCGCATCTCAACCAACTCCAATGACACCTTCACCGCCGCCGAACACCTCCACTTCCAGATACTCACCGACCCCAAGACGACCCTCAGAGGAACCCTCATATACAAACCCCCCCCCGGGACCACGCACACAATTCAGCGACGCCATTGCCGACTTCATCAGCCCGCACGCCCTCGCCTCCGCTGACTACATCCTCCTAGGGTACCTCAACTTCCACCTGGAGAACAACAAGGACAGCAACACCACCACCCTGCTGGATAACCTCTCCAACCTCTGACTCAAGCAACTGGTGAACACCCCCACCCAGTACGCCGGCCACACGCTTTAACCCGTCTTCTCCTCCAGCAAGCACATCTCCTTCAGCCACTCCACCGGACTACACTGGACTGACCACAGCTGCGTCCACTTCAGCTTCAGGAAAAACACGACCCACCACCACCCACAACAGATTCCTTGCCGGAGCTGGAGCAAGATCACCGCCGAGCAGCTCAGCACCTCCCTCCGCCTGAACCCTCCCGCCAGCACCACGGACCCCAACGAAGCAGCCAGCAACCTCACACAGTGGCTGACCGCCTGCGCCGACGACCTCGCACCACTAAAGAACCCTCCCAGCAGACCCGGCAGCACGGACCCCAACGAAGCAGCCAGCAACCTCACACAGTGGCTGACCGCCTGCGCCGACGACCTCGCACCACTAAAGAACCCTCCCAGCAGACCCGGCAGCAAGAAAGCCCCCTGGTTCACCGACGAACTCAAGGACTCCAGGGAGAACTGATGCACCCTCGAGAAAGCTTGGCGCCACGACCAGACCCCAGACAACATGACCGCCCTCAAACACGCCACCCGCAAACACCACCAGCTGATCCACACCACCAAGAAGACGGCATTCAAAGAACAACTGGGCAACAACACCCACGACAGCAAGGAACTCTTCAGCATCGTCACATAGCTCTCCAACCCCAGCGCTGGAAACAACAACATCACCCCCTCGCAAGACCTCTGCGACTCTCTCGCCTCGTTCTTCCATCGCAAGATCGCCGACATACACAACAGCTTCGGCGCACAGACCACGCACCCAACCGCTGTACCAACGCCCCCCCCACCACCACCCTCTGCAACTGGACCCCGGTCAGCACCGAAGACACCACCCGCACGATGAACACCATCCACTCCGGATCACCAACCGACCCCTGCCCCCACCACATCTTCAACAAGGCCGACGCCATCATCGCACCCCAACTACGGGACATCATCAACACATCCTTCCACACCGCCACCTTCCCGGAGAGCTGGAAGCACACCGAGCTCAGCGCCCTCCTGAAGAAACCTACAGCGGACCCCACCGACCTCAAGAACTTCCGCCCCATCTCGCTCCTCCTTTTTCCTGCCAAAGTCATCGAGAAAACCGTCAACAGACAGCTCGCCACCTTCCTCGAGGCGAATGGATCCCTCGACCCCCTCACAGTCCGGTTTCCGAGCCAACCACAGCACCGAGACCGCCCTGATCGCAGCCACCGATGACATCAGATCCCTGCTCGACAGCGGGGAAACAGCAGCCCTCATCCTCCTGAACCTCTCTGCAGCGTTCGACACTGTCTGCCACCGCACCCTAGTACAGCGCCTCAACAACATCGGAATCCAAGAGAAGGCACTGGAGTGGATCATCTCGTTCCTCGCCGGAAGAACCCAGAGAGTCCGCCTCCCCCCGTTCAGATCCGTGGCCACCGAAGTCATTTGCGGCGTTCCACAAGGAACTTCTCTCAGTCCAACCCTCTTCAACGTCTACATGAGCCCCCTCGCAGCCATCGCACGCCAACACAACCTCAACATCATCTCCTACGCCGACGACACCCAGCTGATCCTCTCCCTCACCAACCACCCCTCCACCGCCAGAACCACCCTACACGAAGGGATGAAAGACGTCGCCGAGTGGATGAAGAACACTCGCCTGAAACTGAACTCAGACAAGACGGAAGTCCTCATCCTGGGATCGTCACCCTCCGCCTGGGATGACTCCTGGTGGCCCCCTGCCCTGGGCACCACTCCCAAGCCAACGGACCACGCACGCAACCTGGGCTTCATCCTGGACTCCTCCCTCTCGATGACCAGACAAGTCAACTCCATCTCCTCATCGTGCTTTAACACCCTGCGTATGCTCCGTAAGATCTTCCGATGGATCCCCACCGAGACCAGGAAGACCGTCACCCAGGCACTTGTCACCAGCCGACTGGACTACGGGAACACCCTCTACGCCGGAACCACAGCCAAACTCCAGAAAAGACTCCCAACGCATCCAGAACGCCTCCGCACGACTCATCCTGGACATCCCCCGACACAGCCACATCTCCGGCCACCTGAGAGACCTGCACTGGCTCCCCATCAGCAAGAGGATCACGTTCAGGCTCCTCTCCCACGCACACCAGGCGCTCCACGACCTAGGCCCCAAGTACCTCAACGACCGCCTGACCTTCTACACGCCCTCCCGCCAGCTACGATCGACCAGCCTCGCCCTCGCCGCCTTACCACTCATCCGCAGAGCCACCGCCGGAGGAAGATCCTTCTCCTACCTGGCAGCCAAGACTTGGAACTCCCTCCCCATCCACCTTCGACTGACCCAGGACCATCTCTCCTTCAGGAAACAACTCAAGACCTGGCTGTTCGAGCAGTAGCGCACCCCTCTCCCCCAGCGCCCTGAGACCCTTCCGGGTGAGTAGCGCGCTATACAAATGTCATGATTGATTGATTGATGTGTATTAATTTTGTATTTGCATTGTCCTTGTTGGTAATTTCAAATTCCCCATACGTGCAGATTCCCTCTGCACATGTGACATAACACATGCTTAGTAATTAATAGCCATTTTGCTGTTATGAACCACTAAAATATGTATGCAACCCATTGCACTTAAAGTGATCTAGACATATTCTGTGTGGTCTTTGGCCAGAAATGTTTTCACACTGCTCAACACTGTGTGATTATTAAACCTTCCTTGTCTGATCATGAGCTGTTGCTGTATTTGTAGGCCAGCACAGAGTGATGGTGGGCCACCTATGTAGTATCTTGTGCCAGTGATGTGGGGTCCTGGTTCAGCCCTATCAGACCTTGGCTCTGGACTTTCAGATCTTTGCCCAGTACCTTATTTCTCACAGAGAACACAGACCACGAAAAGATCAGGATGAGCTCAGGAAGAATATCACTTAGTTCATAATGGCATGCATGCAAAAACTTGTGAAATAGAGGGTAGACTTTTAGCTTTAAATTATATTTTATCTTTCCCATCCTTTTTCCTTCATTCCCAAGAAAGCTAACAGAAAAGACAATTGAAATATATCTCTCTAATAACTCGTAGGTATTCCCAATATGTTGACATGTACACTTTGGGGGTCTGTAATGTAAGTAGCCATGGTCGTTCCACCTATCTTTACTACATGAAAGGAGACTGCAGGGGAAACTCCTGGCACAGCATATTCAACATGCACACTCCTATTCTACTGCTTTACAAGTTCCTTTCTTTTAAACCAGGTAACACCAAACTGTATTTGTACAGTCCTGGGCATCGTCCCTCCTTTAGCATCATAGTTTTCAAGAGATCCTCATTTAAAGGGCTCATCCTCATTTCCTCTTGTATGCAATGTGATCTCAGCACTGTGGGGTACTGGGTGTTGGTAGTTTAGTATGTTGATTTGGACACTGGCATACTGGGTCTGCAGCGGGTGTGCGGAGCAGAGTGGAGGCAGGGATGGGTGGGACCTGTGTTAGTTCATGGTTTCTAAGTGCTATGGAAACAAATCAGACCAACATTTTTAGCATCTGGAAGGGGGATGTAAAAACATCTCAACTATCCCTCTTTATGAGTCATGAATCCCCCAGCCCAGGCGTGGCACAGCCCAGCATGAAGGCAGATTAGTAATCGTGTCTCCCTCACACCTGGTCTTAGATCGTCGTTAGTTGGTGTCAGAAGGTGACTAGCTAAATATTCCAGAGTAGATTCTTTGCAACACTATGCACATCTCATTATTTTAGCTCAGTTATCCCTAAAGATGACATTACGTTCTTTGAACAGTATTACCATTCATGCATTACTGTCAGCACACTTTAGAATACTTAGCATCTGCCTCCCTCTGCTTGAAGCCACCGACCATCTAGGAACTTCTAGGGTCCTGGTTCTACCTATCTTACATAACACATGGAAATATGTTTGAGGCCTCAAATATTCAAGACTGACCGACTTGTGGTGTCTTCTGGCACAGAAGGAATCTCAGCTCACAACCCACATTTCCTTTTCAGATTGGTGATTTAACAGGGGTGTGTTGCCTACAGTGAAAGGACAACCTAAAAGAACTCACTAACTACAACGGACGGATTCTGCAAGTCTCTCTGATTGCAGGACATGTCTTGGATGTAGGGGCTGGTCCGCAACGCCACCGGGATGGCCAGGGGAGAAAAGGACAAGTGGCACTGGGTCTGTATACCCCACCCTGGCTATCCCCACGGTGGGCCCAGCGATGAAGCACTTCCGGTCACCCGCCAATCGTGAGGCCGGAAGGTGCGAAGGCCGGATATGTTCTGGCTGCCCCAGGTTGGCATCCCGCCGGATCGTGCAAGTCCCGGCCCACGGGGCCTGGGTCCTAAACGCTGCGTCCACTATCCATTTTGGGGGGTGGGGGGGTGGTGGACGCTCTGTCCACAACCTACTGAACCCTTTTAATGCATTTTATGCAGCCATGCCAGATTCTATTAATTGCTGTCCCCACCATCCCGCATGCACACACACACACACCCCTAGTCCTCTCTCATCTTAACACTTGACAATAGAAACAATAAATGCAGCAAAAGAACATCACAGACCTGTCCTCCTTCAGATCCTGAAGGAAAATGAAGCCCAGTGAACCCCCTTTTCATTTTTAAGGTTTGGTCAGAGACAGCTGTAGCTGTTTAATCAGCCTTAGGATATTCATTTCCATAAATAAAAAATACATATGTAGAGGGGAATTTTACTAAACCGTGTTCATCCCTGGATCTGTTCAGCTGTCATTCACATTCTGCTTCCAATCACCACAACAAATAGCATGGGGTAAAGCAGCAGCTCATGAAGGCAACTAACCACCTTGCACTGTGAGTGACGACATTTTTCCTTACCACATGGGTACATTTGCCTTAAAAAGTGCACTTCACTGCCAGGCTGGTGGGCCAGTACTTTACCCTGGCAATTCTTTTTTTCTTTCCAGTTTTTATCAATTTTTTAGTCATTGTGTTTGTTCAAAATAGGTTTCCAAGTTACAGTAATTAAGGGCCAATGTAGCTTTTCCTTGCACCAATTAGAATCATACTTCCATTTGATGTGTATTAATACTAAAAAGGGGTTCTAAACCAGTCGTCGCAGTCTATTTTTTCAATATATTCGTTCTAATACTTCAAGTTAGTTCTGTGGGGCCTTTGCTGAAATTAGGAGTACTGTGCTGCTCTTTGAAGATAAACAAGCATTTGCAATGCAATAGATCTCACATTTGCGAGAGTTTAACCTATTGGCATTGTAATTGACAATGCCTTTTATTTACGTTTTAAAAACCAACACCTAAATAAAAGACAGTGCCATTTATAATGCCAATAGCGGTACAAAAGGGGGTTGTGATGGACGGAGCATCTGAATCAATCAAACACTCACACCCAGTCAAAAGATCTGGGTTTAATCCATCCACGGTGATGGATTAAACCCAGATCTTTTGACTGGGTGTGAGTGTTAGATTGATTCAGATGCTCTGTCCATCACCACCCCCTTTTGTACCATTTATAATGCCAATGGCTCAAACTCTAACAACTGCGAGACCTATTGCATTGCAAATGCTTGTTTAGGTTTTTGCTGTAAGGGATCCGTTACCCTGGGTAGTGGTGCCTTGGAACTTTGGTGAGTCCTGGTGCCTCACGTTTTGGTGCAGAGGCAGAGTTGTCTCTCCAGAGCAGGTGTACCTCTTCCTGGGTGTCGGAGACATTGATCGGGCTGGGGGGCTAGATGACGCTGTACTAGACTTTGCTTTCTTTGGTGCCTACGGCTGCAGGGAGATAGCTCCTCTATCTCAAGAGAGATCCTTGGTGATTTTTACAGGGCCTGCGACTCTCCATGTTTTTATGAAGCCTCACAGCAACAACAAGATGAGCTGGAGGATGATGATTGTCGAATTCAGAGACGACCGGCAGGAGTTTGCGCCCAAAGTCCACCACAAGGCACTTCTCAGGGCCTGCAGCGGTTCTTCATCTTTCGTCTCCCTTTGTCCATCTGATCTAAAGTTCAGGGCCTAGAGGTGCCACCTAAACACTGAATTTAGAGGCATTGCAGGGGAGTGACAGGTAATGGCCATTGGGCCCCTTACCTTAGGTTGTCTACACTCTCTAATATGTCCATCACAGGGCTAGGGACAGAGCCCTAGACCTAATAGGTCAAGTCTTCTCATCTTCAAGATGGAGGAAACTAATAAATGTGCTTCACTTCGCATCCTGCACCTGAGGGTTGAGTTGACAGAGGGGGATACACCTCTTATTCTTCCCACCTGTCCTCTCGCCAAAAGTGGGAGGGGAGGCCTGAATCGCATTACCAAGGCAATAAGGCCTTTGAAGCTTACCGCCACAGACGACTATTCCCGACTGTGGTGTTGGGGGTAGGTGTGAACACCTTTACCCGGTGTAGGGTTTGATCTCGACCTCCAAGGGTGCAGGCCCTCAACCCATGAGGTCAGAAACTCCTCTGGTAGTGGCAGGCTGGCTAAGACCAGTCGGACCACACCAGGTGTGTGTAGGTTTTCAGTGGACCCCTATAAGGAGACTGTTCATGTACATCCACCCCATGTATTATCTATGTCTTCCCCGTGCGCTTACAATATCCAAGAATGGACGTAGATATTGTAGGGGCAGATACGTCCTCGTAGGAGATATAGTGCACCCTGCCTTAGGGCTATAAAGCCTGCTTGAGGGTTGTCTTTCCCATATCCCTTTCGGTGTCTGCAGGCATGGTACACAGGGCTGTGTGCCATGTCTACTCTTCGGTTTGGTCTGCACCAAGGCACCCCTCCTGCAATGGCAGTGTCCATGGTCTCGGTGAGGGGAATCTAGGGTGGCACAATTCATGCTGCTATCCTCGGGGTCCCGCTTCAGTGGCAAAGTCCTAGGTACCATGGGTACCATCCACTAGGGACTTACAAGGGGTCCTGAAGTTGTGCCAGTTGGGAAACAAAAGGTACAATTTAGGGAAAGAGATCTGCCACAGGGGGCCTGATTTGCAGGGACTCCATGCTCCTTAATTTGAAACCGCATCAGTATCAAGCAAAAAGTAGGGGGTAGCCATATCAAAAAGAGACACTTTCCTACACTTGGGATTGAATAATGTATGGTCACCCCCACACACTTTTTGCATGGTCAACCCCTCCCACCTTTTTCTCCAATGCTGATGGCTCTGATAGTGCACTGGAGTGGTCAGCCGTGGCCCCAGTGCTCCCCCTAAAACTGTTTGTTTGTGTAAACTGGCAACCCCAAATGACAAGCACTTTGCCCCCTTAAAAGTCCCTAGTATAGGGTACCAGTGGTACCCAGGGCATGGTGGTAAAGAGGTTCTCAGGGCTTGCAGCTCTGTTTCTGCCACACTGAGTGACCCAATTTAACTTCTGACAACAGACCTGCCATTGCAGACTGCAGGAAGAGTGCTAACTGCTCAAATTCAACTTTGCCTTCATCATGTGTGGCAAAATTAATGCACTGTCTTTAATGTAGGTCAGTCACCTCCTAACGTCCAGGAGGCAGGGTGCAATATATTAAAGGGGTGGACATGTAACTGCAAGTTTAGATTGCCCTATATATGCCTTTTACCATTAAAGGACATTGCAAGTGAACGGCGGTCCATAGGATAACATGGACTGGAACCTGGGCAAACCCGAGGTAGCCAGCTCCATTATGGTACCCCCTAAATATGTTGTGTTTGGTATCAAACAACTTGCCTTCTCACTCTTAACACAATGTTGTGGACGGAGCGATGTGGCATGCACCCAGAAGGCTACCTTAGAGGTTGCCTACCTGGTTGCCCCAGTTGACCTCCCACGCTTGCTGTCATGAAGACAGGAATGTGATCCCCTGCCAGGCAGTTTGAACACTACCAGGAGTCAGGAACAAAGGCCCGGGCAGAAAGGAGATCACACCTCCTCCCTCCCAGGCTGGCTAGTGGAGTGGCACATGAAGGCGGTAGGCTTCAAAGGCTACATCACCTCTGATATGCATCCAGGCTGCTCCCCAAAGGAAGGAACAGCCATCCTCCTGCCCCCAGACACATTTGCACCCAGGCAGTCTGGAAAATTGGATGGGAGGCATGCACCTTCAGAAGGCAAGCCAGACCTCTAGGGTAGTCTGCCTGATCTGAATAGCAGAGGAAGACGTCTGCCATTTTTAAAAGGCTGTCGAGGCTTACAAGGTGAGTATTACACAGATTTGGCCTTCAATAGGTTTTGAATCAGAAACGTTTTTAATTTATTTTTGCACTTGTATATATTCATGGGTTCCTAATTTTCTGCATCCAAGCATGGTTAGCTTTTTTCATTGCATTCTAGGAGTTGTATTTTTGTCTTTCTGGTATAAAAGCGGGGCTACACTTCCCAGAATGCAAAGGGGACATGTGGACACCCACCATAGCTCTGAGATCTAAGTCTGTTCCTCTGTCGATGCATGCTCCACCTCTTAAAGGACAGTTCCACAATACTGCAATGTTTGTTAGTAGGTGAGAGGAAGTAGTAGCTTTATTCTGGAGTTGGCAAAGGAGGCTTATGTCTAGCAAACAATTTGTCACTATTCCTGGCCACCTTCGACTCCACCCACACCATCTATGTTCACCATAGATTTGTATTCAGAACTAGGCTGTTTGTGGGCTGGAAAATTAGATAGTCAGGAGGTGTACGTCCCCAGACTGCTAGCCCCACCTCTGGGGTGGGCTACCTGGTCTGCACAGCAGAGAAAGACTCATACCATTTTTAAAAGTGCTAGAATAGAGGGTTCAGGGAAGAGAAGGTGACTTGCACACAGTCATGGTCACTTCAGGGGCAGATTAGCCACTGGCACTAGTAGCCCATTGGCCACTTACACCCATACCTCTAAAGCCACTAAATCATACCTCTAAAGCCACTAAATCTAGGATTTAATGGCCACCCGACACCAGAACTTCAGTTCTGCATCAACCTGCATTGAAGAAGACAAAGAGACCCGTGTCTGCGATAACAGGACTTGCCCAAACTAAAAGAGGGATACTCTGCTCCTGTGGCTATGCTCCTAGAATCGCCTGATCAAGCCTCTCCATAGGCTAACTCTCAGATTCCCTAGCCAGAGGGACTCTGTGAGAGCCTAAGCAACCTGGGTCCATACTCTTCCCTGTTATCTACAGCCTCTAACTGGAGCTTCATCGTGCTCTAGTCACAGAAAACCGCATCAAGAGTCACCAGTATGCTGGGGCGTGGCCACGCAGGCGATTAGGATGGACATGCTCTGCTGGAGCTCCGCTGCTTATTCCCCCTTAATCCGATCATTTATCAGTTTCATAGCAAATTCGGGGCCGCTAAATAACTCTACTGAGCCCCGACAAGACTGGGGACAACCAGTAAACTTCATGTGCACCGAGCAGGAAGGAAACTCAGAAACGAATGAGCAGTGGAGATCTACAAGGTAGTCATCGACTTAAATCTCCTACATGCGGACCACCGAAAACTTAGACAGGACGTCCATGTTGGAAGTCACAATGGCGGAAATCTCCCCACAGGCGCAGGCTGCGGAAAAACGGCTTAAAGATCTCGCAGCCCTGGTTGATTTTCTTGAGAATCGAGTTGAAGATGCAGAAGGTCGATCAAGGTGGAACAATGTGCCTGTGGTGGGGCATTCGGAGGGCTAAGAAGGAAAGGACGCATTTGCCTACAGAGCACTGGATCCGCAATCTACTGCCGAAGGGAACGCTCTCTCCTCATTTTGTCATTGAGGAGGCACACAAGGTGCCGAACAGACCCCCGCCTCCGAAATGCAATAATAAACATCATTTAAAGATAAGGGAGTAAAAGTAAGGTAAAATTCAGGGAACATGTCCAGAAAGAAAATCAGTTAAAGGTAACCATAACAAGTCTTTTTTGATTTGTAAAGGTACAGTGGTGGCAAAGGCACAATCAAGCCTATGGTGATGACATAACGAGTTCCACCAAGCATTATATGAAATCCTTGAAGTATCCTTCCAGTTGGTTGTAATTATCTGAAAAGTAATAGCTATATAAAGATCTATAAATTTACGTATATTACATTGAACATTCCCTATAGGTGAAGAACCACCCAAAAAAATATGTATAATCTCAAAGGGATAGCCCGTGGCTAAGATGTCATTTAATTTTGACCAGATACAGGACCAGAGGGACTTAACCAACGGACAATGAAAAAACATGTGGAGAAGATCACTATTAGCATGTGAGCAGGACCAACATTTTTTGGACTCAAGTTACTTGAATTTATGTAAATCAGAAGGAGTAAAAAAAAGTCTATTGTAAAAAAAAAAAAAAAGCCTGTGTGGTGCTGGCAGAACGAGAAACCGTATGTATTTTAGACCAAATAGTATCCCAAACCTGGAGAGAAAATTCTTGAGCTAGGTCACTCTCCCATAAAAGGCTCAAATTAAAACTTGAGCTATCAGTAGAGGGATGGGAAAGAATTTTATAGATAGCAGCAGCTCTGAAAGGAGTAGAAAAATCTGGTGGGGGTGAGAAAGCCAGGACAATGGTGGTTAGGGAACCACTCTGAGATATAATAGAGGTTAGGGCATGTTGAAGCAAGGGAAATTGAGAAGAATGTGCGTTAGAAAGATGAAAAGTGTCATGAATGTCAGAGTAGGATCTCAAGGAATTATCTATAAGTAAGTGGTCATGGGTGATGATACCTTTGTCAAACCATTCTTTCCAGAAAAGCGCTCTATTATTAATCTTTAGAGACTTGTTGCACCAAATCAGAGTTAAAAAGTGAAGGTTGGCTTGTGAGAAAAAGGAGCGAAACAATGAAAGAGCTAGTGCCTTAGAGTGTTTTAAATATGGGAGTAGAAAATTTCTTCGGAGGTTGAGATAAGCGAGTAGCTGTAAGGAAGAAAAAGGAGCGAGTTGCGCTAGTTCTAATGAGCTCCAGGAAGTTAAGGGAGGAGAAGATGAATCTGTTCGGAAAGGCCAAATTTGTTTTAAAGTAAAGGCTGAATGAAATCTAGAAATATTAGAAAAATTGACCCCACCTAAATCTTTGGATTGTTGGAGGCGAGAGAGAGAAATTCTAGCTTTGCGATTATTCCATAAGAATTTTGTTAGAAGGCGATTTATGGTTTTGAAGAAAAAATGCGGTAGAGAGATAGGAAGCATGGAGAGATAAAAATTAACAATAGGAAGTAGCATCACTTTAACCGTTGCTAGCCTCCCCCACCAGGATAAGAAAAGGGGGGACCACCCGTCTATAAGTGAAGAGACCTTTTTAAGTATATCTGTATGGTTGAGTTTAATAGTTTCTTTAATTGTATTGGCATAAAGGATGCCTAAACATTTAATATTTCTGGGGTTCCATTCAAAGCCAGATCCCTGGAACATTGAGAGAGGCAGAATGTGTTAAGAGGTAGGACTTCAGATTTGTCTATGTTCAATTTGTATCCAGAAACTGAGGAGTAGTCATGCAGTAAAGAGAAAAGTGCCGGTAAAGAAGTGGCCAGTATAGAGAGATAAAGTAAAATGTCATCCGCATAAGCAGTAAATTTGATCTCAGTAGTCTTATATGTGAAGCCAGTATAGGATGATGAGCACCGAATTTTTTCCAAGAAAGGTTCTAAAGCGAGAAGGGGAGAGAGGGGACAACCTTGTCTGGTTCCTCTATGAAGGGAAAAATATTTAGATTGAACGCCATTGACCCACATAGAAGTAGAGGGATCAGAATACAACAATTGAATTTAATGAATATTGGGGGGACTAAAACCATGCCATCTCAGCGCTCCAAACATAAAATCCCAACTGACCCTATCAAAGGCTTTTTCAGCATCTAATGTGATAGCTGCAACAGGGGAATTCATCTTTGAAGCAAGGTGTATGATATTAAGGAGAGTCCTTGAGTTATCAGTAATAGATCTACCTTTGACAAACCCAGACTGATAGATGTTGACAAGATCAGGGATGACTTTATTAATACGAATATCTAAGATTTTGGTGTAAAATTTACAATCTATATTGATTAATGAGATGGGCTGATAGTTTCTGCAAAGGGAAGGATCCTTATCTTTTTTAGGAATTGGGCAAAGCATTGCTTGTGTAAAGGATCCCCTAGATTCACCTTTAGCGAGAAAGTGATTAATCAGGGAAAGTAAGTGTGGTATTAAAACATTCTTGAACTGGAGATAAAAACGCATAGTAAAGCCATCTGGACCGCGTGTTTTGTCATTTGGCAGAAGGGTGAAAGCATTGAGTATTTCCTTCTCTGAGATAGGAATGTCCAGGGACGAGTGATCCACAGGATTATCAAGGGACTTGGGGATAGATTGAAAGAAAGAGTCAATTTGTGCAGTAGAAGGACTGGATTCTGGAGTGTAGAGGGAAGAATAGTAATGGACAAAACAGTCAGGATTTTAGCATCAGTGGACTGACGAACTCCCTGAGAATCAGTGATAGTTATAATCTTAGATTTCTGCTTTTTGATTTTAAGATAATTTTACAAGTGATTTGCCTGCTCTGTTACATCCTCCATACATTTTAGCGTTAAATTTGAGAAGCTTATTAGAAGCAGAGTCCCACGAATGTTTATTATACTGCATTTTCGCTTTGATAAGAGAAGATAATGTCTCGGAGGAGTTAGTGGTGAAGTAAAGATGTTCAAGTTCTTTAATTTGTTTGAGGATGTGAGATGATTGTGAGAGGGCTTTTTTCCTCTTTCGGGATACAAAGTCAATGATACAGCCTCTGTCGGCGGCCTTGAAGGCTTCCTAAATGAAGTGAAAATCAGAGGTAGAATTAAGATTAATGTGGAAGAATTCTTCCATAAAAAGCGTAAAGTGCTCATTAAAGTGGGAATCTAAAAGGAGAGAGTTGTTAAAGCGCCAGCGTCGAGAGTCAGGAGTAGGTAAGGGGTAATCCATGTCCAAAATAACAGGGGCGTCGCCTGAAATAAGAATAGAACCGATTTCTGAGTTAGTCATAAATTGGAAGGCATGTTGAGTGAGGAAAATATAGTCAGTACGGGAATGTTGTAGTACTTTATTCGATAAAAAACATTTATCATAAAAGTAAAAACCACTTTCAAGTACCAACAACCCTTAAAATTCATACAAAGCAGGATACAGATTTTATGTACATTAAAAACATATATACAGTTAAAATTGGATGAACCAGTAAAACCATTAAAAATAGGATAGCAGCATGGTCAGACACAGTTAACCTGAGATATCATTTAGCACCCTCATTTGAAATCATCTTTAGCTGCTTAGATCTTATCTGCCACGCCAAAGGCAATGATGAAAACATCTGTTGTAAGAATGCGCAGGGCGTTAAGGTGCTGTCTGAAGCCCAGCTCACTACAAATTGGCCTAATCCACCGTTTTCTTACACCCCTATAGGCTCTACAAGCGAATATAAAATGTGCTAAAGACTCTTTGGGGCATGGGCAACATGGACATGAGGTATGGTCAGGCAGGGAAGGTCTCCACTTTCCAGTAAATGAATTTAATGGTATGCTTCCATATCTGAATTTTAAGAAAAGTGTTCTGTCGCCAGGTGATTGAATGAAATCCAGAAATGGTTCGAACTTTCTGGCAGACTTATTGTTCAGAAATTGATCGGTCAAAGGTCCCCACCTATGTCCCTCTAGTTCCTCCTTCAGAACCCAGTCCCTATACAATTTCTTAACAAAATATTTTGGTGGGGGGGACTGAGTCAGCCAAAGCTCGCCCAATCCCAACCACGTGACCAACTCCTTCAGCTTGCTCAGCCATCGAATCTTGGCACAGCCGCCCAAGCTGATGAGTTCATCAAATGCCGCAGCGTAATTGACTAGATCCGTTGATCTTCGCAAGCGCGCCCAGAATAACAAAGGGCGCAGGCGGACTATATCCTTGATTGAGCGTCTTCCCAAATCAAGGAAAAGTGGTTTTAGAGGAGTTGAGGCTGGGAGCAATACCAAATCTCGAAAAAACTTGTTCTCTGCCCTAACCAGTTCCGGGATGTTCTCGAACCCCCAAAGTTCGGAGCCATAAACTGCTGAAGCCAACGCCTTCCCTTCCTAAACTGCCAGGGCCGGGGCTATAGGTCTGCTGGTCGAGCCTCGATGGTCTCTTGCAATAGCTCCTGCCACACTCTTGAGGTTCAGGAGCATTTTCGAGACATGGGAGTTCCAGGTCATTTTATTATTAATTCTTATACCCAAATAGTCAAAAGCCTCGACAACCTCCAGAGGCGCCCCATTCAGTGAGATGTTTAACCTTTTTACTGTTTTGGATGAGGACAGTGCCATCAGCTTTGTTTTGGAGGTGTTGATGGTTAAGCCACGCTCTACACAAAACAAGCTGAATTTGTCCAGGAGTTTCTGGAGGCCCATTGGTATCTTTGAGATCAGGAGGGTATCATCTGCGAAGAGAAGGGTGGGTGTTTTCTCTCCCGCCAGGACTGGGGCGTCGGCCGGGTCCTCCCTCAAATGGTCCACCGCCCCATTCACAAAGAGGGAGAACTGGGTCTCCACAAGAGGGGTGCCCCGGATAGCTTGTTCGTAGGATGCATCACCCAGGGAACCTGTGGTCAACTGCGCAATGGGTGGCAAGGTCTCTTGCCACTCAGGTGCAGATGATTCTATAAAGGGGGCGGGACAACAACACTATTACCAGGTAGTCAGTCCACACTATTGAGCACAGAGTCGACCGGTTCCCCAATAAGAGACCAGAGTGGCATGTGTCTAATTTGGATATTTGAGTGTTTGGGAGGGCAAGACCGGTATTCAAGGGCCAGCAGATTCTCCGCAATTTCCCTATTGTATAACTCCATTTTAATACAATCAGTCAAAGAACTGGGGGGGGACATTCTTTCCACCACGGCCATATCTTCTCTAATGATAGAACGACACCCCCTCACGTGACGTAGCCAGTGTATGGCTTTGTTGTGAACCGCCTCCCTATCCTCTTTGGTAACCCTTGCGCCTAGCTTTGGGACTTTCGTCATATAGACAACTAAAGGGTTGAATCTAAAGGAAGGATGATGGATAGGCGGAATAACCTGCCTGGTTCCTACGTTCATTCCTCCTGTAGTGCTTTCTTTGATTGAATTGGGACCCCTGCCCATGTCTTCTTCCGATCTGGATTTCACCATTCCAGCTTAAGTACTCGGTTTGGGTTGCCCTATTGCCCTATTATCATTAAAATGTTTATGCACTAGACTCCCGCCCACTTTGCCATCCCCATTTTGTGGTTGTGTAATGGGAGCAGTTAGCCCCTTTTTAATAACCCTAGGTGGAGGTAAGGATGCTTTAGCTTGCGAGTCATTAATCGTGACCAGTTTCTGGGTGTCGACAACCCCCTTTAAGATGTTTTTAATAAAATGCAGATCATTCTCTAATTTCTCTAATTTCTTCGTTAATAACCTGTTTAAATAGGAACAGTTCGCACAACCCCCCCCCCCCAGCAGCAGGAGTTAACTCCAAAGCCTTAGTACCAACTATTGGGACTTCAGCGTGGTCGCCCGAAAGGCCTTCCAGGACTGCAAATCTATTAGAACAATCGATACCCAGGCTGTGAGGTAACTCATCCTCCTCCCCTTCAGGGCCAAGCTCTTGTAATGTATTCTCGCTGGATTGAGGGAACTGGAGGTTTGGTGGCCCTTAAAGGGGATTATGAACTTCGCTAATCGGGGGCGTGTAGGGGGCTTTTTTATTGAAGATAGCAGGGATCACTTTTTTACGATGTAGAAGTAAGGCATCAGAGAGAGGGTCAAGTGGTCCCGCAAGATTCGTGTTTGGGCCCCCAGTCAGAACCTCCTCACAGTCCCTAACGATGCTTTCGATTCTAACAAGAGCACAGTTAGTGGCCGCAAGAGCTGATTTTTTAGATTTTTTACCCTTTTTTGCCTGCACTTGGGAAAGGCCCCCCTCAGTAGCCTTCCTCTTTCCCATTTATCACTACAGATGGCAATCACTACTCCGCAAAATGTAACTGCAGTGATATACCACCGACAAACAATGTCTTTGTCCCCGCTTCCCCCTTCGGAGCCCCACAGTACCTTGTTCCTAGCAAATATGGTGTCTTTGGTCAGAGCTTAGCGGGGGGGAGGCCCTGCCTTGCCTCGTCCAGCCCCGGACGGCCACAGACGGCCCGCCCTTTGCCCGGGCTTCGCCCAGCACGTCCCACGCAGCGGGGAGCGATGATGTTAAATAAGGTTTATGGGCGGGCTGCAGCACAGGTGGTGTGACGCACGGACTCCTGGTCGCTGGAGTCCCGTGCGGTGTGCTAGAGTTGCCCCCACAGCAGTTCTTAACAGCACAGCCCTTGACGGTGAGCCCCTCCTGGGGCGATAACAGCTCCGGTGAAGAAAAGCCCAGGAAAGCGAAGCGGGACCCGCGCCAGCGGGTTCCGCGAGAGGTATTTCTGTGCTTGTGGGCGGGACGGACTCCTGGTCGCTGGAGTCCCGTGCGGTATGCTCGAGTTGCCCCCACAGCAGTTCTTAACAGCACAGCCCTTGACGATGAGCCCCTCCTGGGGCGATAATAGCTCCGGTGAAGAAAAGCCCAGGAAAGCGAAGTGGGAATGGGAAGCATGCACTGGAGAAAAAAAGGAGAATTCAAGTGAGTCGGGAATCTATAAGGCATCTGGAAGAGATGGTTTTATGAAAGGATTTTTGCATCTTATTGGCAACATATCTTGTTAGTGATTTCCGGTCCAAAAAGGGAGCCATGAGTTGATTACAGTCGCCACCCACAATTAAATCATCAGTTGCATGTGAGGAAAGAAGTGAGGAGAAATCCTTCCAAAAGGTTAAATCAATGCAATTAGGACCATACAATTTATAAAAGGAAAGCTGTACCTTGTTGACAATAGTATCTAAATACAACCATCTACCGTTAGTGTCATGAAACTCATTTTGTAACTGAACAGTCAACGATTTATGAAACAAAATGATAACACCATTTTTGTTGTTAACAGCCGGAGAGCAGAAGGCTTCTCCCACCCATTGTTTACGCAATGAAGACAGATCTTGTAAAGTAAGGTGTGTTTCTTGCAACAGAGCTACTTGACATTTCAATCTCGCTAAATGGGATAAAACGCGTTGCTTTTTAATAGGATTGCGAATACCTTTAACATTCCAAGAGATAATGCGAAGGCCGCTCATTCCTGAAAATTGAAGGAGAGTCGGCGAAAGAATGTAGAGCAGTCAAAAAAGAGTAGAAGAAAAGATAAAAGGGTTGAAAAGTTGTTAAAGTATTGAGAACAAAGAATAGCAAAAGATAATGGTCCATATGACCAATTCAGGGAAAAGAACCAGAACAAAGAAAGAGAAATAAAAAGTCCTTGGCTGAAATAAAGAAAGAAGAAAATGTAGAAAGGAGTAAAAAGAACAGTATTACCAGAGAGGAAAGAAAGAGATACAACAACCACAAAAACATGATAAAAGGAGTAAATTGAAAAGGAAAAGAGGAATACAACAGAAGAAGAGGAGGAGAAGGGAAAAGGGAAGGAAGAAGGAAAGATAAAGGAAGGTAGAGAAGCAGGGAGGAAGAGGACCACAAATGTCCAAAAAAGAAGGTAGGGAAGAAGAGATGACAATAAGCACCAGGGCTTCAGTCACAGTAAGCAAAAAATTAAAAAACAATAATGTGAGAGGGGGGACGACAAAGGCAGATATAGCCATTGCACAAAGAGGGGCACCGAGGAGTAACCTAAAGCGTTCCAAAGCTATTAAAAGGGAAAATAGAAGAGAAAAAAATACCTCCTATGTAAAAGCATAATGAATAAATGTGACAAAAAGGAGGGGACTTACCACACACAGGAGCAACTAACAACGATTTTGGTCAGACCGTATGATCATACAGATGGGGATCTTCGAAAACAGCACAGAGGGAGTCTATAGAAAAGGAATAAGGAACAAACATAATACAATTAGGAAACGTGACAAGACAAATTACATCCAAGAAATAAAGTAAAAAGGTTAGCACATAGCTAAAAAGACAATCAAGTTTTAGTAAGTTTCATAACTTCTCCTCAATGAGTATGGATGAATTTCCGAAGGTTGGCTGTATCGTCAAAGGAAAATGTTCTGTCTTTATAAGTAACCTTGAAGGAACAGGGATGTATAAGACCATATGGAAGGTTAATGGATTTCAGTGCTGGTCGAAGATCGAGAAATTCTTTGCGTCTGTTGACTGTTGGTTTCGATACATCTTGGCTGAAGAAGATCCGATGGCCGGACTAGAACAGCTGTTTAGATTGCTTGGCAGCATTGAGGATAGCCATAAGGTCAGAGTACAACAAGAAATAGGCAATAATACCTCTTGGTTTAGTAGAAGAAGCAGCATTTTGAGGTCCAAGACGATGTGCTTGCTGCATATTAAGATCCATTGACTTTGGAAGGCCAACAATCGTCAAGACTTGAGACTTCAGAAAGGAGATCACGTCCGATCCCTCGGAACCCTCCGGAATACCATAGATGCGAAGATTATTGCACCTATTGCGTTTTTCTAAGTCCTCTGTGGCTTTCTTGAGTTGAGCGACTTCTTTGGAAAGACTATCAACCTCAGTGATAACATCCGGAGCATCACTTATCTTTTGTTCCACATCGGAGAGTCTCAGATCCAAACCTGACCACTTTTCTTCAATTCTTTGAAGCGTAGCTAAGGTGTCAGACATAAAGGGGCGAAGAAGGCGTAACTCCTCCATGACATCCATTAACGTGAGAGGAAGAGGCGATTTAGATGGGGAGGAGTCTTTCTTCATACGCTTACTGGTGTTTGCGGCAGAATCCTTGCGACTTCCTGAAGAAGGTCCTGTGGCCCCATGTTTGGTATATTGCGAATGATCCATAATGAAAAAAGGATATGATAGACGCAATTAATTACTTATTAGGAGAAAGAGTGGGCACCAACCTTCACAAAAAAAACGAGTAGCAAGGGACAGAGTCAGTAAAAGCTCGGAAAAAAATCAGTCCCAGCAGCATTGATATGCGTAAGAAACAGATTCAGCTACTGTGTGGATGTCAAAGCAATTGAAGGCAGACTACAGAAGCATACAGAGTCCCAGCTGAGCAGAGCAGGGCATTTCAGGAAAGTTTAACACAATGAAGAAGAAAAAAAAAACAAAAAAACAGCATGCACTTCCAATAAATACAGACCCAGCCTTCTGTAAAAAAATAAAAAATCCATTGGGGAAACAGGAGAGATGCAATGAGGGTGATGATGGAGCCATCTGGAAAGGAAGAGGCTTCAAATGAGGCACTGAATACGGCTGACCGGGGAGGCGCTGGACATCATCATTTGTGCAAGTAATATCCCTAAAGCTTGACATGTATGCACGCCGAACACAGGATTAAAATATGGAATAAGAAGATCGGCAGAAGCCTTCTTTCCAGGAATATCACTATAACGGGATCAAAGCAATTATACCTATCGATTATAGAGGATCCTATGGAGCTATAAGTGCCCAGCTGCCCCCCATCCGGATTAGTCACACACCGTTGGGACATTCGGAAATCAACTAGAAACATAGAGTACTTTCGTTTGCCCGAAGTAATTTACCGGGCCCTGTCCGGAAACAAATCAACAGTTTCCCAGGGACGCCATTCAAAATCAGCAAGGTCATATATGCCGTTGTAAGAAGAAAGCTTGCCTTACACATACACATTGTCCTGAAGAAGGTGGCATAGAGAAATACATGAGCCACCGAAACGCGTTGACGCATCATTGAATGTTACATCCAAAGAACCATACGGGTGTCTCTTGATGAATTAAAGATAATTAACGAGTTCTATATGGAGTAACCAACTAGAGATGCTTTTTATTTGTTTGCACTACACTTGGTCGTTAGCTTTCATATATTCAGATTTATGTACACAGTCTTTCTATTGTATATTGTGTTTTTTTAATTTTAGAATTGTGCTAAAATGATTGGTCAATAGGACTTTTTAATTGTTTTGTATATACAAATTGTTTTATAAATGCTGTAGAACATACTATTATCAATTTTATTAAAGACACAGTATTTTTCATATTTTTCATATTTTAGTTACGTTGCTCTCTTGATATCATTTCACCACTTTTGAGGAATTGAACCCGTTATGAATGGATGCATGATATAGCCGAGTGTGAGTTATTGGTTAGGGTAACCTTCCACTGTCAATACTGATTGGTGGGGAATGTAACAGTCCCAGGAGAAATCCTTTTATTTGACGTACCAGTGGTACCCCTTCTCTTGGGTTTGGGGTCACTCCATTTGATTTTCACTTCAAATGAGGCACCCCATTCAATAAAAATCAAATAATTACGTAAAGGAGTCCAATGTATTTATTATATCTGGCAGAATAATGTGGTGTATTTAATGCCAGAGCACATTCCGTTGAGGAGACGGCATTCCATTATGCATGCTATGCAATGAAAATTCACAAAATGGCAGCCGCAATAAATCAATGCTGAGGTAGCAGAAGAAAGTTGAAAAATTAAGCTAATGTGGCATATTCACGTCTAAAAAGTAACCTGCACACTCCTGGCCACTTCCGACGCTAAATACCGCCTTGTGGGAACTGGCACTTAATCATTAGAGTCCCTTCGCTACAAAAACGGCACTCTGCGCTCCTGAGCTCTTTAGAGCGCGGCCATCTTGGAGCCGTCGCCGCGCGCTCTCTCCTTAGTGTTTTTTTTTAAAAGGTGATTCCTCAGCTCTTTTGTAGATTGGAGAAGGGGTTGGGCAGTCTTGATTGATACGGGCATGTTTTTGAAGATACTGGATGGAGAGATGGCGAAGGCCTTTTGCAGATACTGGATGCAGAGATGAAGAAGGCCATTTGCTTATTTTATTTTATTTTTTTTCTTGCACTTCTTTCTCTGCAATCTGATGGTGTTCTGGCGCAGATACTAAGCTTGTCAGCCAAATGTGCGGGGTGCATGCTTTGATGGCTTTGTAGAGGATGCAGCTTGTTTTGAAGTTGGTGTTGCCTAGCTAGAGGAGCCCATGGAAAGTTTGTGATCATATTTTTTCATGACCTTTATGAGGCATGTTGATGCATGTAAGGTGTCCTTAATGGGGGTCCAGTGTGGATCTGGGAGGCTGTATAGCAGGACATTGTCACAGCCCAGATGAGGGAATAGGAGGACTGGAGGAAATTTTATATTGTCCCTGTCTAGGAGGAATGTTTTCACTTTACTCTGTAGAGCGAGCTGGTAAAAGACAGCCTTGGTTTTCTTGGTGATGTGTGACCCTAGGGTCAGGTCAATGCTGAGTGTGAATCTGAGGGCGGGGCATTGGAAGGATGTTTGGGGTTCTAATCCATCAAAATCTATTTGTTGAGCCAGGTTTGCACTAGTTCTCGTTTTTTGCACTGTTTTGGTGAGGTGGCGTTTAAGTTAGGTGCGTGACATCCATCCTTGATAAGGTACCAGTGTTTGAGATTTTCATGTCGGCTGCAAATGAGTCTTTTGTGTGTACTGAGGAAGACTTCTAAGCAGGACAAAAGAACTCACTGAGGGGTAGGAGAATGCAAAGTGTCTATGTTGTGTCAAATTCATATAATAGATGATGATCACCTTTGAAGCCTAATGCAGAACATGTGAATGCGGAAATTTAACATGATGACAATTGAGTACCGTGTGTACAGTATTTACGGCAACAGATGTAGTCTGTAGCATCATAGGCCAGCTGCAAAGATGAAATATTCATGCTTGCTTCAAACAATTGATCTAACTAGTGATATGCTGAATAGCTGTTGGATAAGATTAACACATGGACTGTTTTTCAGAAAAAACTTCATGGCCACGTGGAACGACTGAAAAAGGAGCTGGAGAGCCTGCAGACATGGGAAGCTGAGCAAAGTAGGACTTCATCGGAGGTGGAGGTGAGAGGTTTTCTGGCTGTATTTGTAGAGAGAGGCGAGACATGGAGGCCTCTTACTAAAATAAAGTAAAGAACCAAGGGGGTACGTCTGAGAGTCAGGACTTGAGATGAGATGTGGGGCATATTCAGGATGGAACTTGAGGTGAGGGACTTTGGGGTAATCCTGAAATACCTGGAAGTGTGAGACCTGTGAGTTCACCTGACAGCTGATGTTGAAAGACATGCATGTAGGTACATCTGATGGTCAAAACTGGAGGTAAGAGACATGGGCTTACACCTGACAGTCAGAATTGAAGGTGAGAGCCATGGGGTACCAGTAATGAACACAAGTGGAGGTGTGAGACATGGAGGTACCCCTGTTAGAACTGGAGGTGAGAGGCATGGGGTAACTGACAAGCGGAGCTTTAGGTGAGGGACTTATGGTACCCCTGATCATCACAACTGGAGGTGAGATGTATGGGGCAACCCTGGCAATCAGCAATGGAGGTGAAAAATGTGGCCGTACCTTTGACAGTCCTAACTGGAGATCACCCTGCTTGGCACTATCCCTGATAGAACTGGAGGTGAGGTGCATGGTGGTACCCCTGGCAATTAAAGGTGGAAGTGAGAGAAAGGATGATATCCCTGACCCTCGGATGTGGCGGCGGCACTCATGTCAATGAGATCTGAAGTCAGGAGACCGGGAAAACCTTTACAAGCTAAACTTCAGGACAGGGGCATCGGTGTACCTTGACCGTCGAGCTATCCATTATTAGGACTCTTCTGAATGACATCAACTCGCTTTATCGAGGGCTGCCTAAGTATCTTATTAATTTCCTTTAAGCCATTGAGAACTCCAGTGCTAGCTGATTTTGTAACCCCCTTTGTGCTTGTCCATCTCCCGCTTTCTAGCACTCTACGCTGGCACCTGGTCTTTAGCGCACTGCATATGCTGGTGTGCCTTGCACAAAAATGGCCCAATCCTTATTGGTCAAAGAATCTTCCCAAACTCCGATGCCAGAATTATTTGTTCTGGTACTGATAATGCTGTGGCCATGCATCCTGACAAGTGACGCAGGAAACTCAAAAACAATCAAACTGATGTTTTTAACCAGAGCAGTAACTGCCACTGACGTTCAGACGGCCATGCTGCATTTGTGTTTTTTGGATTCCAACCGGTCACAGGGACCCAGACTGTCACCTTTTACATTGTTCCTCTGTTTTCCAGCCTGCCTTTCATTCCATTCGACCCACCAACCCCCAAATAACCATGCCTATCCTCTGCTGCAGTTACAGCTATGACTGTGCAGTCCACCTACCCTGGTATGGCAGAGGCTTCGTTCAACCTCTCCCAGCTTGATGAGGCACTCTGGCTATAACCACTTAGTTTTTTAAGGGCACTACCTGTGCATAGACTGTTGAGATGGAGTTTGCTCCAGGGTTGGGGTGGGTGCACTTGGCTCCTCTGTTTTACTGTGCATAGCAACTGTTTGTTCGCTCTGAAAGGTTTCTTTTCATTGGGCAAGTCGTTTTTTTTGTCATGGTTGTTATTGTTTACATGATACAGAGTTTAGGTACTATCATGGTTGCTTCCATTTCTTCCTTGCAGGGGACACTAGTAGTCTCTATTTCATCCTCTTGCCTCATAGAGGTTCCTGGCCCGAGCTTAGACACGCTTTACTCACACACATCCAATACCAAGGCGGGAACCCTGCACAATTTCACCAAGAAGCACTTCCTGTCACCCTATATCAGCTCAGCAACCCCTCGATAGACCTGAACTCTATTGTGTGGTATCCTCTGCTGTAGGGGGATCCCCTGGCCACGCCACTCACCCCCTCCCCTGTGTTTGTATTGGTTGACACCACTGTAAATGCTATAGAATGTCACGGTGGCAAACGTTCTGAGGCGAGCTCCCTGCGAGGAGTGAGAGAAGGCTTCCAAGACGAACAGCTGTGGCTGGGGTCCTTCCGTTGTACCTAAAGAAATAAACATCAATTTTGGTACATCTGCATTTCCTGTGCTTCTAACCAGTTGACTCGATTTTACACTGGCGACGGAGGATGGGATTCGGGGGCAGAGGAGCACAAGAGAAAGTGACGTTCAAACGTAAATAAAAGATTCCGATGATATACTGCAACTGTACCGTGAGTACTACGAGGAGAGTTTCCTGTTGCCTTTTGGGAAACGTATGCTATAAAGTGTGCAGCGCATATTACTAGACGAGAGCAGAGGAATAATTACGATAAAAGAAGGGAAAATTATTCCCTAACCTTCTGCCGGAGACTTGGTTATTCTCATCCTAGGAAGTACCGGCTACGCACCGCTCTCTCATCAGACTGTTGGTTCTAAATACTGTCACCTGGGCGAGCGGTGCTTTGGTTCTGAGGAGAAAGGTCAGAGGTTGGGTGCATGGTGCTGATGGAGCGTGAGGGGTGAACCTACTCATTTACCATACTCACCCGGCCCATATACATATACACATTAGTATTTGAGCAAGTTACCCCTATAAAATACTCTACCAAGATATACTGTTAGGTCCTATACCATTTGACTTACCAATCCTTGTCACCGATACCTAAGGACCTAGGGATCAAAAGGAGTTAGAATAATCGGCATGCACACAAATACATTTCACTTAATCCTTTACCTTCAATAACCACAGACTCGGAGAAAGTTTTAACCTTTTATCTATGAAAATTCTTAAATGTCACAGTCCATACATAATTCTTTGGAGTGATTTCGATAATGAGAATGATTATAAAAACGATAATATGCAAAGCAGATTTAGAACTTGACTTTAGCATTGGAACATAGGAAGGGGAGAGAAAAAGAAACATGCAATGGCAGTTTTTTACGATTATTTTTACCTAAATAAGTGAAGACCTGTAGCGTTCTAATCTAGGACCCTGATCGATACTGTGACCTTATGCCCCTATTCGGCTATAAATCCATTTATTCCCTATATTGGCATAACCGTTCAAGTGCAATATTCAGAAACTCGTCTCTGGCCTCACACGAACAGAGCCACATTCCAGAATAGCTTTCTCTGCCACTTCCTTTGCAACCAATTAGTGCAATGACATAGCAGAAGCTACTATCTGAGATTCCGAGATTAACACTCCGAGTTCTTCAACAAGATAAAAACTCAGCAACCTGGAAATCCCTGCTTGCTGTGTTTTGATTAGTAATAGAACTCTAATGAGCACTGGTAAACGATCACTTCCTAGTGACATCTTTATTGACGTCTTATGTCCAAAAACTTACGTCAAATAAGGCACCTTTCAGGTATAAATATTACTAACGTTGCCTTAAGCAAACGCTGTGCTGAAGCTATCAATGCCATCGCTGTGTTGCTATTGGTTTCGCTGAAGCTGATGCTGCCAGCTATCTCGCTGCTGCTGAAGAAGCTGTCATGCTGATGATACCATAGCTGCTATCGCTACTGCTATCGCTGCTAACTAGCGAACGATGGTGTGGTGAACTTAGGAGCTGAACAGCCGTCCCCTGCAAAGAGCCCAGCAGATGCAAGCTGCCCGCGGACGCTGCCCCTCCTCCTCCTCGACACGCTGAGAAGAGACGCTGTTTTTCTCCTGCAGAGAAATCCAGCTCCGGCGTTTCTGGTCTACCCTTGCGGGTGACTGGGATATCGAGTCCTGAGGGAGATACCAGACCTCCATCATTCTATTCCAGAGGTATGGTGTTGACTAAACCCTTGAGAGAGAATTCGTGAAGCAAACCTTGGCAAAACCAACTTAACTTAAAGCTACTTACTCACTCCCCTCCCAAGTATTAGGCTTAGGTCAGGTACACTGGGGTAGGCGTAGTTAGAAGCACCAGTTGAGTATTTTAGCCTAATGTATATATGAATGTATATATGTTTTATTCATTTTAAATCATTGTGTGGCTAAGAAACCATATCAATGCTTTTACAGTATTATTTCGCAATACTTATCTTACTGTACGAACTTTTTATAATAACAAGTCTTGCAATTTTGGCAATTCATTTCTCTTGTATGAGAAGAAAGACTGTTCAATAAATGTTACCTTTTATTGACAACGCCCGTCTCTCTATTCTCTACATATTGTGAAAGTAATCTGCACCAACCTGACTGAGTAAAATAACTGTCTATTGTTTCACACGACCCTAGAGATTGACTCTTGATCTGAGGAGCAAAGTTGTCATGTTGCACGGTTGTTGGAAAACTGAATCCCTTCTTGGCTGTGCCAGGGAAGCTGATCACTTCCTATTTCAGTCAAGAAAGTTTCCAGTGACCTCTGAGCTAGTTGGTAACAAACCCAATTAAGTTTAGCATAGTCAGTGGAGGCCTGGAAGATCCGCACTTCTACGTCGATACTACTGTTTATGTTATTCCAATGCGCAGGGCCTATTGGGAAAATAGGAACTACACTACAGACCAACCCTGGCCATGGGCTGGGATAAGGGCAGGACCTCAGGAAATGCAGATGCCAGATGGAACAGGTGTAGACCAGGGAAACCAGAACAGGTACAGACCAAATTGGATCCGGACAGGACCACCTCCGGCTAGAACCGGCACCCGCAGCTAAAGGGAAGAACGTTAGCGTTGGACCCTCTCTCTGCAGCTAACAGTTGAACCTCGAATAGGTCAGCAAATCCACGCGCCAGCACCTCAACTCCCGAGCCCCAATTGGGTTATCGAATTTTCTGACAGAGTGCTCCCCTGCACCTCTGCTCCCGATATCCTATTGAGTGCGTTGGATCAGTGACAGGTCAACTATTTGGACAAGTCGGACAAACTAACTAGCTAAGCCTACTCTAGTTATACTATTTTCTAGGGCAAAGTAACACACCCCAATGTTGCAAGTGTCAGGATCCCCAATTTTGATTCGTCAAAGAACGGGGAGAGGTCATCACACCACACCAAAATGAAACTTTTAGAATGAATACTAATTTTATGTTCCCGCTCATCAATTTCATTTTCCCATGCATGTTTATTCCACCCAGCAGTGAATGTAACAGTATTGGTTACAGTTTAGTCCATGCTACAATTCAGCTTCCTCCAGTAGAGGTGAAGGGTCACTCTCCCAGGCGCATCTTCTAGCAAAGCTGTCATTCTGGCACGGTTTCAATGCCATCTGCTTCTTGGACTTGAGACTTTTGTGCAGTTGCAGTTTCTCGAAAGATGGAGTTCAGCGTTATGTGACAGGTCAGTTTATCGTTACATGTAAGAAGGGAAAAGACAGTTTTAGAACACGGAATAAATTAATGCACTGTATACCACTTTTCTCTACTCTATTCCCATTATTTTATATTTAACTGAAGCATTAGGATTAGGCAGAACGAACAGCTTAGCAAAAGCAGCAGTGCAAGCTTCATGCATGCATTAACGCAGAGCAGCTATCTCAGTTCTAGTGCGCAGAAGCAAAGTTTTCCCTCCAAGCCGAGTGATAAGTCATGTCACATGAGAATGACAGACGCATGCGCAGTAGAAAACCCCGCGTAGCAGCAGCCATTTTAGGCACAAGCGGATTACAGTTAGTAAAAGCACATAGACAAGCATCCCCTAGATACTGATTGTATAATGAAATGCATTTATTAGTACACGAAACATTTTGATTATTACGTTAGCGTTAGGTCGAGAGGACTGAGTACAAGCAAGTCGCTCTACGTGCAAATCCTTGCTCCATCAATGCCAGTTATGTGTCAAATCAGTGCAGTGGAGTATTGGTGAGAAGATTATCGGAGTGGGACGTGTTTAGAGGCAGCACTGGGAACCCTGCTCCGCTCACTTTGCGCTTCACTGGGTGACTTCTGCCAGTGGGACCGCTCAAAGAGGTTGCCTTGCCTGGGTGGACACACTGTGACCGTAAGTTGCGTGCCCAAGGTATCTCTGTGCCCAAGGTATCTGTGTGCGCGTTTCTTCGTAGCGGTGTGCAGCGGATGGAATGCCAGACCAGTCATGCTGACTGGCACACCTTTTGGTGACTGGAGGTGAGGAAACTCTGCGGAGCAACTGTGAGAGATCACCCTGTTAGGTGGGTGGCTCCCGCTCTGAGGGGAAGATTGTGGGTTGTCTCGAAGTCCCTATCCCAACGCACGATCCCTTGCCGGTCTGGATGACCGGCACAGCTTTACTAGTGAATATTACCAGGGAACCAGTGCTCAGGCTGCCAAAGGGAGTTTTGAACAGCTGCCGGTCACGCTGACTGTCACAGCCTTCCCTCACACGCTTTTGTCAAAAGTTACATCGTACGCAGTGTCAACACCGCGGAGAGGCATTTGCAGGAGCCCTTGTTGCCTCCGAATCTAGCGTGTGAACAAACTTCAGGGAGAACTATCCTGCTACCTGAGGGGGAAGTCACAAAGGAGACTTGAGGTTTTTTTTCCTCGTTTTTAATTTTTTAAATTTTTTATTTATTTTAAAGAAAAAAGACTGTTGAACTCGACGAGCAGAGTGTGAGAGGAGCTCTGACACTTGCAGTAACAGATCAGTTAGCAAACTGCGCCACCTAGTGGACTTCCACCATTAATTCTCCTCATTTAGTTTTCTATGTCTTCTATGCTACTGGAGTTGCTTTCATTCACTTCCTGAAAACATATTGCTGTCCTCTGCATACTTGTGGTCAGACTAGAGTATTGTGTAAGTTTAGTAGAGTAAGGTACTTTGCACGTTTATTACCAAGGGAAATACCACAGGGCACCTTCCCCTCTATCATTTATCTAAACACTTTTTAGTCATTATCCAGAATGTCACACCTCCACCATTTATTCTGTCCACTCCAGGGAAGCCAGCTCTTATGTAGAATAAGTGGAAAAAGGTTTTCCAGAATTATGCAGTAGAATGTTGACCAAACTTGGGGCTTGAAAGGAAAGTGGCTTTGCTGATGTATTACCTGGGTGCTGAAGGGAAATAGATATTAGAACATCTTCCTATTCTGAATGCCAATGATTCGAGAGGGTTGAATGAAAATGAGGTAAGTCTGAAAAAACTAGACATCCATTTCTTGCCAAAGATAAGCACCATTATGGAACAATACCATTTTGGAAATGGAGGACAGAAGGAGAGAGAAACAGTAGAGGAGTTTGTATCTGAGCTGCGGCTACATTCAAGTTTGGGGGAGCCTGTGAGAAGTGGATACATGACCAATTTCTCTTAACTTGTAAGACTGAGCGTGTACGTGAGGAGTTATGGCTGAAATATGACCCGCCTCTTAGGAAAGTACTCATTGTGGCGAAAGAAGTCGAACACATGATGCAATGTGTGAGTGAAATAAAGCAGGATAGCGAGGGAAAAGCCACAGTGAGTGAAGTTTCTGTGGAGAGTGAAACTGTGCTTGCAGTCAAAGGGCTAAAAAAGGAACAGAAAGAGGTTAAGGGGAGTTGGGGTTTCAAAGGAAACTGTTACAGGTGTGGCAAACCGGGTCACTTGGCGAATGTCAGGGACTGCCCCGCCCTAAAAACAACATGCAACAAGTGTGGAAGGAGGTGACACCTCAGACAATGCTGCAGAAGCAATGCTAATTACAGGAAACAGAATAGGGAGGGCACTACCCATGTCTTTGATGAGATAGTGTTACAGGTTCAGGGTCAGTCGGTGGCAATCCTAAGGATTTTATAGCTGTGGAAGAGACTAAAATTGAAGCGATGTTTGATTCATGTTCCAAACTGACAATTATATCCGCAGAAGACTTTGAGAAAGTGTCAAAAGGTAAATTGACACAGCAGAAAATGGATGTAACACCGGGAGGTTATGGTGGGAAGCCCATACAAATGAAGGGTTACTTCTCGGGCACGGTAGGCTACAGGGACAGGCTGGCGGTCGCAAAGATTTATGTGTTCAAGAAGGGGGACAACATACTGGGGTGGCAGGCCCAAAAAGACTTGAACATCTACGTCAATCCTAACTAGAATCCCCAGATATTAGTACAGGAGGTGGGGAAAACCCCGAAAGGGATAGAGGAAGAGTTCAAAGAGGTCTTCACAGAGAAATTAGGTTGCCTCAGAAACTATGCCCACAGAATAAAACTCAAAGTAAATTCCAAACCTGTCTCAGGCAGGTTTAGGAATCTGCCCATTTCCAAACAGGAGGCTGTGAGGGAGGAGTTGGAGAAGTTGTGCAGGTTGAAGATGAACAAACCAGTAGAGGCCACTGTGTGGTTGGCACCCATTGTTGCAGCCAAGAAGGGAGATGGGACAGTGCACTTGTGCATTGATCTTAGAGCGTTGAACAAGGAAGTCATAGTTGATAAGTACCCCCTGCTGAACATTTCGCAGATGATGAGCACGTTAGAGGGGGGCAAAGGTATTCACCGCACTGGATCTGACCTCGGCCTACTACCAAGTCAGTCTCCACACTGACTCACAAGAACTCACAGCCTTTATTACGCCCATGGGGGGCATACAAATTCAAGCGGATGACGTTTGAACTAGTGTCTGCCGCAGCGTTGTTTCAAAGGATAATTAGCAACCTCCTTAAGGGCATTCCTGGGGTTATGTGCTACCCGGATGATGTGCTGATCTTCGAAGGGGATGGCAAACAACACAAGCTCAGGCTAAGACAGGTCATGGAGAGATGCAAAGAACAAGGAATCGCGGTGAAGAAGGAAAAGTGCAAGATTGGCTGTGCTGAAATAGTTTCTGGGCCATAGGGTGACAATGGAGGGCATTCGCCCCAAATAAGATCTTCAAAACACAATTATCAACCTTGCCCCACCCAAAAGCAAAGGTGAAAAAAAAATCCTTTTTGGGGAATTTTATAGTAAATTTGTGCAGAACTTTGTCAGACGCAACCTGCTCAGGAAAGGGGTGACTTTCGACTGGAGTGTGGAGTGCCAGAAGGAGTTTGAAGATACGAAAAAGGCATTAGCTGACGCCCCGAACCTCAAATCTTTTATACCTGGCAGGAAGACCGTGCTAACCTCTGACGCCAGTTCGAAAGGATTGGGAGCAGTTCTAATGCAGAGCGGAGAAAGAGCGGAAGAAACAATAGCATTTGCATCGCGCTCGCTACGTAAGGCCGAGTTCAATCACTCTGTAATCGAGAAAGAAGCACTAGCGGCGCATTGGACCAAAAACAAATTCAGAGACTTAGTGTGTGGAATGAAGTTTAACCTGAGGACAGATCATAAGCCCTTGGTCGAAATCTTAAGTAAGAAAGGGATAGACTCCATCTCAAGCAGGATCAGACGATGGGTCGTGAACCTCCAAGAGTACTTGTCTGAGGTGGAATACGAGCCTGGAGTGAGGAATCTTGCAGCTGACTGTCTTTCTCGCCTGGTGAGTGAGGGTCAAGATGAAGCAGTCGATGTGGAGGAGGTTAATAAGACTGATAAAGAGATGCAGGTGGAAAACATGTTCGTCATCACTCAAGGAGCCATTGAAGAAGAACGCTTGAAGGAAGCTCTAAGAGCCGACGTGCTCCTACAGAAATTTTGTGAAAAGACAAAGGGTCGGACTGACCAAGACAAGCGGAAATATACTCTTAGACCATTATGGATGGTCAGTAAGGAACAATCCATCACCAATGAGTGTTTCTTTTCAGGGGTACAAGGTTGGTCCCTCCCGAGATCTTGAGAGAGAGTTTAGTCAACCTGGCCCATGAGGGGCACTTGGGAATTACCAAAACCAAGCAAAGATTGTGGCCAGACTACTGAGAGGAGAATAAGAGACTGTGTGCAATGTTCCGCCAGTGATCAGACTGTGTGCCATGTTCCGACAGTGACCAGGTTCTAAAACTGCACACACCTCTTTTGCAGTGTAGGCCTCCTCCTGTGCGTCGCTGGGTGGATTTGGCTTTAGACATTGTGGGTCCATTGACCGGGGAACATTGTACACCCTACATCTTGGTACTCATAGATCTTTACTCCAGGTGGCCAGAAGTGACATCATAAACTTTATACTAGAAGTATTCATCAGGGAAGGTTTGCCAAGTAGCTTATTGATGGACAATGGGGTGCAACTCTGCTCTAAAGAAATGAGAGAATTCTTATAGTTTAATGGTGATTGTACACAAGCGGTGTGCACTCTATCACCCAGAGACGAATGAGATGGTCGAATGATTCAATAAGACCGTCAAGGAGGGGATCCATCTAGCGAAGGCTAGTGGGTTGTGTTGGAAGGAGGAGGTCTTGAAACGTCAGGAAGCCTACAGGCTGACCCCTCTTAAAACTACTGGCATGACACCATTCGAATTGCTTAGAGCTAGAAAACCCAACACAAGGTTAGTACCTTGGTGGATGAAGTGTACAAAGGTTGGACAGGCCACTCTAAAGAGTCACAGTGGCGGGACAGAGAACATAAAGCCATGAGTGATAGGAAGACCAGGTTCAATAGGTTACATACTGTCAAGTACGTGATATTCCAGGTGGGAGATCTGGTCAAAATCAAAGCACCCACGAGCAGACCAAATTGGTCCGAGTTAACTGAGCCTACCAAGATTGTAAAGTTATTCCAGAATGCTGTCAAGACACAAGAAGGGAAGATTTGGAATTTGGGGAGGGTGGTAAGGTACTCTGCTCCCACCGTGGACACCGACAACACACTAAGGGTTTGGAGCGAAACTCGGACAAGGGGCGATTCGCCTGAGCCGGGTTGTTCAGGACAGGCCAACCCCTTTCCCAGGACAAGTCACAGGAAAGTTTGCCGCCTGAGGTATTTGGAGCACTATGTTACTAAATAAGTATTCTTATCTATTCTCTTCTGTTATGTTCGATATGTTCCTTGTTGTGTAAAGGAGAGGGATGTGTGGTATCCTCTGGTGTAGGGGGAACCCTGACCGTGCCACTCACCCTCTCCCCTGTGTTTACATTGGTTGACACCACTGTGACATGCTGTAGAATGTCACAGTGGCGAATGTTCTGAGGCGAACTCCGTGAGAGAAGGCTTCCAAGATGAACAGCTGTGGCTGGGGTCCTTTCATTGTACATAAAGAAATAAACATCACATTTTGTACATCTGCGTTTCATGTGCTTCTAACAAGTTAACTTGATTTTACACACTGCTTACATTCAGACGCCTGTTGAGAGGCAAGATGGGCTGTCAGATCCTTGTACCTTGGATCCCTGCTGAGGAACTGAACCAGCAAAATGGATCATCATGGGAGGAGCTCCAGCAGACTGCATGTACTAGATAGCTTTTCTGATGGCATAGGAAATATGAGCTACTGGTTACTGGACAGCGTGACAATGCTGCATCATTCATAGCCATCGGGGATGGTGGAAGCAGCCACGCTGGTTAATTTTAGCCATATGGAAGCCGTGAAATGGAACTAGAACTTGCACTACTTGCCCATGATGCCTAACTATGGATACAATATATCATTGTGGAAATCATTTTACAGCGCCGTATTTTTAAATTGCATTTTCGTGTTGTGATGACTTGTTTATTTTAATCTGATACCTCTTACCTGGTGCAGAGGGCCACGAGGGCTCCGGGGTGTGATTAGACACCAAAGGGAGGGTTGCACTACCGAGCAGCTACCCGGACGGGCGCCATTTTGGTGGTCCAGGGTTAGCGCTCTAGACTTTGTCCCCGGAGATAGATTTAAACAGGGCTGGCGCAACCGCGCAACCCTGGAGAACTCCTGAGGCGTGAGCTGGGAGAAGAATAGTCAGCTGGTGACTCTGCCCGCTTATCACCGCTTATATTGCACCTAGCTTTATTTAGGAGGAATATCATTTTGAAAATTATTTTACAGCGCCGTATTTTTAAATTGCATTTTCGTGTTGTGATGACTTGTTTATTTTAATCTGATACCTCTTACCTGGTGCAGAGGGCCACGAGGGCTCCAGAGTGTGATTAGACACCAAAGGGGGTTGCACTACCGAGTAGCTACCCGGACGGACGCCATTTTGGTGGTCCAGGGTTAGCGCTCTAGACTTTGTCCCCGGAGATAGATTTAAACAGGGCTGGCGAGAATGCGCAGCAGGCGCGCCGGCAGTGCGCCGAAGGCGCGCCAAAGGCAAGCTGGTCTGAGCCCGTCCGTGCCTGGTCCGAGCTTAGCGCCATGAACCCTGCCGGTCACACTAGTGGGAGGCGACCTAAGATCACATATAAGGCAGATACACTAAAAAACTGAATGGGCTAGGGAGAAAACCCAATTGTATGGTTTTAAATCCGGATAAGGGGCTACCATTAAGCCCGTTTGCCTGTTCAGGCTGTATGAGTGTGATCCCAGCCATACTAATGTCCCCCATTGAGGCCTTATCTAGAACAATTTTAGGAAAAGATAAAGCAGGGGTGCTAAATTTTGACTGCCTCCTTTTGAACGGCAGGTCGCTGGTAAAGCACAGCCTGGAATGTGCTTTGTTAATTCAGGAGGAAAACATTAAAATTGCTTTTGTGACCGAATCATGGACTGATGCGGCCTCAGGCCCGGACTTAGTGAAAGCCACTCCCCCTGGTTACCTTAGTTACACGAGAGATCACCCACTGAGAAAAGGGGGGGATTGGTAGTAATATATCATAATTCCCTCAACGCCTTTTTTCACCCCTTAACTGTGGATGGATGTGAAGCAGTAGCGTTCAACTTTACCTTGGTTAATCATCATTCATTCAATAGTTGTTTAGTCTACAGACCCCTAGGGCTTAAAAATATCTTCCTGAGCTTGGTCGGAAGTATACTGGAGGAGGGGCTATGCTCAAAGGCCTTTACGGTCTTGGGGGATTTTAATTTCCATTTGGAAAACCTCCTAGATACGGACACCAATGCACTTATTGAACTGATTGATGGTGCCGAGCTTAAACAACTGGTTAGGGGACCTACGCACAATGCTGGCCATACCCTGGATGGGCTTTTTTCGAACCACCCTACTTTGGATTTTACTAAATCTATCCCGGTTACCTGGATTGATCACAGGGCATTGTTATTTGCCATCTCGGTGCCAAAATCTCAAAGGGGGTGGTGTCCGCCCAAAGTAGCCAGGACATGTAGGGCCTGGAACAAAGTTGAGGGTAGAGCACTGGAAGACCTTCTGCTTCCCTCTAAGAAGCCTCTCCCATCAGAGGTTGAGGCGGCGGCCTTCGCTCATACAAGCTGGATTGAAAAAGTCTGTGCGATCCTTGCTCCACCTAAACTGCCTTTCCTGGCTAGAGCCCAGCCTTCAGCACCGTGGTTTTCTGAGGAATTAAGAAACCAAAAGTTGGGATGTAAAAAACTGGAAAGGGTGTGGCGTAAGGAATACAGGGATAGTGATAGAACGCTTCTCAAACAAAGCTTTCTATCATACAAAAAAATGGTGGGGAGGGCAAAACAGGATTACTATACTAATCGCATAAACCTCGCTAAGAACTCTGCGAAGGAACTGTTCATAACGATGTCCGCTTTGGCTACTCAGACACCTGCGGCCATCCCCACGAGTCCTGAATTATGTGAAGTACTTGCCAAATTCTTTTTAGGGAAAGTTGAGACTATCTTTAAAGCCTTCTCTAGCCTGGAGAGGTCGAACTGCAAGACAAATGCACCAGAAAATGAAATGGAGCTTACAGTAGGGCAAAAATTGGATTGCTTTTCACCTGTAAATGGTGAAGAAATCACACGTTTATTGCTAGAGGCAAGATCAGGCGATCCATCAGATCCTTGCCCTGTGTTGTTACGGACTCATTCGCCGCCATTGACCACGCTGGGCTCCAACTCTGACACTGTGTTTTTACATCGGAAGTTGGTTGCCTCGATTCGACACACCGCTCCTGCCCCAACCATCACACCCTCTACAATCAATCAGAATATCGCAACACGAACGAGCAAGGCTTGATATTCTCATGTACGTGTCAGGTCGAATCTATCTATCACAATCGAGATATTTTTATCAATGGTCAACATAAAAAAACAATTGCCCACACGATAACTGTTCCCTTTCCTGAACTACTACTTACAGAAAAGCATACCCAATATTGAGACTGCCTGATACGTGTTGCGCCACCTGTGTTCAGAACTTTGGACGCCACCGTCAATGAGCACGTTTTAATCTCTCAAGAGTTTATTTTAGAGTGGTTCTTATCAAGATGAGTGCCTAACAACGATGAAGCCTTATATAATCGTAATATTCGTCTGTATGAAGAATTAAAGACAGCAAGGTAACGAAAATACAGGGCATTATATACACCATACCTTTTGAACCAGCAAACCCTGAAAAAACGTATGAAAAGTGATTACTGAAACATGCTGATATTGTCCTGATGAAGACACACTGTGTCGAAACGCGTTGACAGACAGACATCAACTCCGACAATCCGCTTTGGGAATCATCATAGTTTTTAACTTTCCCTTCAATACTAGAGACTACTATAACTGAATACTGTACTCTCTTTTTTTATTGTTTTTTTTATACAATTCTTGTATTTGATTGAACATGTTTTTCAATTTTTATCAATGCTATTAAATTTCATATGTTATTATAATTATTGGTTACATCATCTTCTTTTACCTGTTTTTATATTGTTATACTAAGTTTTTGCCAGTTATCTACATTGTTTTTGCCTGGATACTTTATTTTGCTATCGACTGTGATTAAACGTGCCCCAGGTCTGATAGTTACATCGCTGGTGATTGTCTTTAATAATGTGCTTACGACAGGAGGCTTCCCATCTTGTTGGACTCATGCCTCTATTTTGCCCCTACTCAAAAAACCAAATTTGGATATCAGGGACCCAAATAAGTACCGCCCAATAGCGAGGCTCCCTCTACCAGCCAAATTAATAGAAAAGATATTGAATAGTCAATTAAGCTCCTTCCTCTCGGCCACTCAAACACTTGACCCCTCCCAACATGGCTTTAGAGCCAACCATAGCACGGAATCCGCCCTCATCAAAACAACTGAGGAGATTAGAGCGGTGACCGATGCGGGAGGGAGGGCTGCCCTGGTGTTGTTGGACCTCTCCGCGGCCTTCGACACGGTCCACCATGGGATCTTACTTGACCGTCTGCAGGCTTGCGGAGTAAAAGGAAATGCGTTTGACATTCTTAAAGCCTTCCTGTCCAGTAGAGTCCAAAGTGTGGTGTTAGGAGACTATGAATCAAAACCTTTCAACTTGCCCTGTGGAGTTCCTCCGGGCTCGTCCCTAAGCCCCACGTTATTCAATATTTATGTCAGCTCTTTGGCACCAGTAATTCGGGCCTTCGGCTTTGATCTTACATCATACGCTGACAACACCCAGATCGTGGTGTCTTTACTACCAGGGATGGAAGATGGAGTTGCAAGGAATTTTCAAGACTGTATGCTGGCAATCGGAAACTGGATGGCAGTTAACTGCCAAAACTAAATTCAGCTAAAACTGAAGTCACAGTGTTTGGGTCTAATACTAACTTTTGGAGTCCAAATTGGTGGCCAGAGCGGATGGGCAAGGTGCCTACCCCCGTAGCTAAAGTGAAAAACCTGGGGGTACTGATCGATGATCAACTTACCTTTCGTCCCCAAGTCAACGCGTTGTCTTCCTCTATTGCTCAAATCCATCCGTAAGATCCTACCATTTATTCCAGGTAGTGACAGAAAAACAGTGGTCACGACGCTGTTCATGGCGCGGCTGGACTACTGCAATAGTCGATTTCTTAGTGCCCAACAGGGGGTACTTAACAAACTGCAGGTACTGCAAAATGCGGCAGCCAGGCTCATTCTGGGGATTCCAAAATGTGCCCCTGTGTCCCAGGAGCTAGCTAAACTCCATTGGCTCCCAGTGCGAAAGAGGATTCTATTCAAAGCATTATGCCTAGTTTTTATGACCTTACAAGGCATGGGACCATCATTCTTTCGGCAGTATTTTTATTGGTATTGTCCGACTAGAAAGCTCAGATCAGCAGATCTGGGGTTGATTGTAATGCCTCGTACTAGAAGAGCGCGCTGGGGAGGCAGAAGCTTTGTGTTCGGCAAACCAAAGCCTGGAACGCCTTGCCCCTTGCCCTCAGAAAAATGATGGACCTCATGGCCTTTAGAAGAGCATTGAAGACCTGGCTATTTACCAACTAATTCCCGACCCGCCCTTTCCTCTGGAGTGACACTTAGCGCCAGGACACCTACGGGTAACAGAGCGCTGTACAAATGTCAATAAATAAATATAGAAGCCATTACTGATGTGGTTCCCCGTAGGTATTTAGACTTCTGTTCTGTTGACCCTGTTCACGGCCAAACACTACACCAGGTTATCAACCTTTTCAGTGATGGAAAAAAAGTGTCCATGTCTAGCTTGACTGGAATTGTCAATTTGAAATACATTGAGCTGTCTCAATGAAATAGGAAGGATAATAGCTCTAGTCTTTGAGAACCCATAGATTCCAGGAGAAGGAAGTCACAAGAAATCTTAGGAATCCTGCACATGCCAAAAACCTGAGCCAATGATGGACCTGCAATGGCATAGATTAAGCAGCGGATTGTTAAGAAGACCTTCTAAGAAAGCAGGAAGGACTTCAACAGCAGGTGGAGACTCTTACGATTGCTCTTCCTTTAACCTCTTGGCATTTTGCGCTAGAGAGAGGAGCTCATCAGACATTGTAAGAGAACTAGATCAAAGTACCCAAATGGCAGGGATACCAGCCATTAAACTTGGCGAGATAAACCAACGCTGATGAAAATGACAATTTCTGCTGCATGGAGAAGGCCATCACTTTGATGTTCAGTGCCACAATTCTGCCAATCTGATATAGGTAACAGACATTCAACTACTCTCCGGATTTGGCAGCAAATGGTAAAAAAAAGTCTTGTAGGGCACCCACCAGAATCCTTGAATCGGTACAAAAGGAGGGCCAACATTCTAGAGAAGTAAACAAGCATTTGCACAGCCAATATATTTCACTTATGCAAAATCTGTTGGCTTTGTCAATGTCATAGTGCTTTTTAAAATATTATTTATATCAAATACCTAAATAAAGTAAAAACAGGAGACCCCTATAGTATTAATATGTTGCCTAGGTGTCCATTAAACTTACAGTTGTGCCAGTTGGCACACCTTCAACCAGATGGGAGCACCTCTTCCCATGTTTCCTCGTTTCTTCGTACTTCTGAGCTTTGAATTTATCCCTAAACTGGTCCATAGTGTCATCGTCTTCTGCTGAAGCCATTACAGTATAAGTTACAACTTCTTTAGTTCTCGGGTTCATCCATGCACAACATGCCATATGATTTCATCTTCCTGCTCTTATTTTCTTTAGGGTGGAAAAACAGAGTACAAAGATGGAATCATATGGCATGTTGTATGCACATGCTCGTGTACTAGGTAATCTCAAAAACAAACTAACAACATGTGCGTATTGTGATGGCCGATCTACCAATAACAAGTTGAGTTGTTCCTGACAGAAGTAATAGGGTCAATACAGGAGGGGATGAGCACAAATAGGGAGCAAGGGCCCTCACACACCCCGGAGGGTGTCATGCTTCATCATAGGGCAGTCCCTCATTGGGGAGGTGCTTCAATGCCCAGTGGGCACTAGGAGGGGGCTCTTTATCTGAGATCTTTTAACCTGCCTGTTATGCCTTTTTGATGAAGAGGCATATCGTCAGGACCTAAATACCATATTATTTACTCAATGAGGGGTGGAGAGTATAAATGTGTCAACATAAATCCATACCCTCTCCAAAATACACCATCTGCATTTGGGTTCCTCATAAGAAGGGACCTAGATAGTGATGGAGGCAGGAAAGGGCTGCCGCTCTGGACTCTCGCGTCACTTACGACTCCTCAATGGAGGTCTTGTGGCTCTTTGGACCTACCCTCGAGATTTCGGAGCCGCTCGAACTGCCATGTTGGAATAGAAAAAGCTTATATATAATACTTGTAGAAGAAAGCAGAAAAATGGTAAACTATTTAATAAACGCATACCACGATTGGTGGTGTTTTGTTAGTCTCTTTATTGCTCGAAGCATTTTACCTTATAATGTACTTGATATTTTTCCACTGAGCAAGTGCTGCTTCTTCGCAGTGCGGTTCATTGACAACCTAAAATATCAGAACAGAGCTCTTCTCTGCACTCGAGGAAAAAGGCCAGAGACATATGAAGATTAATGAGAAATAAAAGGTTCATTGAATTTTAAAAAAAATCAAATCATTGAAGTCACTGAGGGTTTCAGTTGTGAATCTTTTTAATAAGTGGACTGCGGCGCAGAGATGTTGTTCTTCTTCAATTATTAAGGGTAGATGACCGCATTATAAAAGAAGTAATTATTTTTGTTATTGTGTAGGTTTTCCTCTCTCCTCCCTGTGTAATCCCGTTGCCTGACAGTTGCATATAGTCCTCAGTTGCTTCCTGCAGGTTATTTCCTGGCTTCTGAGTTCTGCCCGACAACGTTGCTGCCCTTGGCTTGGATTAATACACACCAGGAACAATGCCCTTGTATGGGTTCCATGCAGATGCCCAACACGCTTGACAATTATTCTGCCTAACCAATTAAAAGAACACCGTGAATTAATGCATAAGTTTACTTTCCTCCTTGCATGTGGTCTCCTTCCTCCTAGCGTGGAATGGGCGAGTAGAACAGACCACAGTGGCTGTTGTGGAAGATGAACAGTCTCAATGCTCCTCAAACTGGGTTGACCTTGCTAGCTGTGCGTTGATGACCGGTTTTAGTATAATTATTTATATAAACAAGACTTAAGCAAATTGATAAGCAGTAGCAAAAGGTTGGCAACGTTTTTACCCATCAGCTATTTTAACTAAGCTTAATCGTGTGCCATATCTGTAAGCAGGTGTGAATTAAAAAGGTATTTACCTCTGACATCTGAACCTGGCCAATATGTCAGTGTGTTGTGTTATTGGGAAAGGTTTAGAATTCTGCCACTGGTGCTTTTGTTGATGGACTGCAATTGATGTCTGCCAGTCAGCTTGACAACTAACAAAAAGTGTAGAGCGGGAAACAGTTTTCTGCAAAAGAAGTAAAACAACGCACTGGTTGATGCAGTACAACTGCATTCACAATTTAATGGTCTAAAGAAAGCCCCATTGGGTATTTTGAGAGGGAGGCGTTGGAATCCAAGGCTGTTTTGCTTGCAACTTGCGCGCTGCTTTGTTTCTAATGCCTTAACAGCTTATCGCATTGCAGTACAAGTATTACATCGAGGGCTGTATTACACTGCAGAATGTAAACGTAAAAATCTGATTTCCCAAGTCACATTCGATCTTTTTCTACTTTGGATATTATATTGGCCCTTGGGTTCCTTTTACGAATTGTTAGGCCTCAAAGTTGCGGAAATGATAAGACCTTGATTGCTTAGTAAATAATAAACGAACAAATGCAAATACACACTTTTGGTGTCTGGTGTAGCACAAGAGTGGGTCCCTTCTTCGGCCTGACCTGGCTAGGGTGGGGGATGCAGGTGAATGTGTGTGTTACTATCGTAGCGTTGGTTCCAGCAAAGCGGATGCAAACAGTACCTGGGCAACAGGACACTGTTGAGAGAAACACACAAGAAGGAACAGGAAATAGTATGCTACAGCCAATAAAAACGGAGTAAAAGTAAGTGGCAAGCGCATGAACCAATGGCAGGGGGTTAGTAATAAAATATTACTTAAAAAAAAAAAACTTACCTGAAGCAGACGTCCGCCTCGCCTCTCGCGTCACGTCGCAATTCCTCTTCTCCTCCCTGCCGCCTCTGTGACAGACTCCCATCCCTGCACTGTTCTCATAGGAGAGCAGTGCAGAGATTCCCATGTGCGGGCTGAAAGGATGCTCAGGTCAGAGAGTCTGTGGGGCTGAGCAGCCGGGCCCGGGGAAACCGAAGTGCGCATGTGTGTTTTGGTCGGCCTAGGATGGCCGGCTAAAAATGCGTACATAGCACTTCTCCTCCCCCTCCCATGCCTCGGTTCCGCCCCTCCCCACATCGCTGCCTCACAACCGCCACTGAAAAATAAAACGATGCTCCAACATCGTTTTATTTTTCATTTGCTGGCCCTGAGCCGAGCAGTGGGGCAACGCTCCTCCGCCATTGCGGAAGAGCAGCCGCTGGGTGTTGCACAGATTGTTTGACAGACTCTATATGGCATTGCAAAGAAAGTTTAGGATTATAATTTTGTGTGTTTTTGAAGAAGACCACTGTTAGTGTCAGATGCAGACAATGTGATTACACGTGGCTGTAGCATGCAAATACCGAAATTGTGTTTTATTTATTTATTTATTTTAAATGAAGGGAAACTTCAAGAACCAGGTGGAGGTAATCCGTAGTACATTTGAGCTTCTGAAGAAGTTTCTGGACAAGGAAGAGCAACAACTTCTGAGCAAACTCGAGAACGAACATAAAGAAAATATGAAGAACATTCAAGAGAAACTGAGTGAGCTGGAGAAGCAACAATGCACCCACAAGGAGCTGATCACAGAGATCGAGGGGAAGTGTCAGCAGCCGGATGTGGAGCTACTGAAGGTGAGAGTTAAATGTCTGTGGAACTAGAGGGAGGAAACGGCAACATGTGGATCTACTGAAAAATTGTATTTAAACTTTTTATATTTTTTTTCATGCACTTTTCAGCACTGCTTGAGATTCTCATAAAATTGCACTGGGAGGGACGAAAACCAGTATCTCTTCGGGCAGAGAAGTTGCGAAGTCATCTAGAGTTGATTTGCTTTCCCCTGCCTTGTATTGCACTAAATGACATAACCTACTGCATCACTTACCTTTTACCTTCTATACATGAACTTTTAAATACATTTAGTACATACATTCTTTATTGCTTTTTGAACATTTTTATTTATCCTCCCCACTCGGCCACAGTTTCTATAGTTCTTAATTTTACTGGCGCAATAAACATGTCAGTTTGCGAGTGTGACTACATTATCTGTTTGAGCTAAAAGAGAACCAATAGCTATACAAGCTGATCTATGGATATATTTAACTTTTTAAAAATGGAAGGTGATGTTATGTCCATTTCCGATTTCTCTTTGATCAGCCTTTGTCCTATAAAGAAATATGCATACTCATTAAAAGCTGAACCCATACACCATCACTCTGGAAGACCGCTTGCATTTGGCAATCTATTTTATGTCAGCACAACTTGTGATTTATGCGATTTATTTTTAGAAGTAAAAGTGCTATGCCTTAACGTTCTGTCACCTAGTATACTACCGGTCGAGGCATGAGGGCTGCTGAATTCATATCTGTGCATAGATCGCCGCCTAGTGTTGGGTCCGGATGATTGCACATTGTTGTCCTGGAAGAGTCTTCAAAGTATCACAAGATAGGTGGCTCCTCCCCTGGACTACAGTGCGCATGGGCATCCTCTCCATCCCCAGATTGTTTTTTTTCCGCCATTGGGTTCGGATGTCTAATCTTAACTCCAGTTAATTAATTTGTACTCTTTCTATTCCTAAGGCCAAAAGGCCTTCATAGCGTCGGTATTGTATCGTTCGGTGCCTGGCCCTTTCGGTTCTTCGATCGGCGTCGAAAGAAGATTCTCTCGACAACACAGGCCCAGACTACATCGACGATGGAACGGACCTCGTTTAAGCGGTGCCCCATTTGTCATTCAAAATATTCGAACTTAGATGTGCACCCAGTGTGCAATACCTGTTTGTCCCCCGACCACGACGAGTCGAAATGTTTCGCCTGCTCCAGGTTCCGCTCAAAGAAGACTATTAAACTTTGACGCACGGCGAGGCAGTCGGCCCAGCGGTCGGCTCCAGCACCTGCAAACATCTTCGATGCCGGGGACGAGGAACTCTTCCAGGATGAGGAAGAGGTGGAAGACTACGTTCCCGAGGAAGTGTCGGAACCGGCGTCAGAGCAGGATTACAATTTCGAGGTGGACGAAGCAGATGAGGAGTTCGTCCACAACCAAGACGTCGTCGAGGTAGGGGACGACGATCAGGCCCTTGCGGCCGTTGATGACGACTCCGGTGAGGAACCGAGTCCGCCCGCAGTTCCGGGGCCTATCATTAACATTCAGCCCTCTCCGGCTCCGGACGAGGCATCGCCGAAAGGCCTTAGCCAAGATCCATCCTCTCGGTCTACAGCCCCGCGACATAGCCAGGCTAAGACCCTTTCGAAGGAGCCATCAATCGATTCAGCAAAATCGAAACCGAAACAGACTGAGCCGAAACCGAAATTGCTCAAGATGGTGGTCGGTTCGACGTCGACGACCTCCTCGAAGGCTGTTGACCATCCTTCGACGCCGAAGATTCCTGTCGGCGTCAAGACTGGAACTTCGAAGCAGGGCTCGGCCACCAAGAACGTCGCCTCGAAGGCCTCGGCGTCGGTGCCCGCGTCGACGACCAAAGGCGAGAAGGGCAAAGGACTTCCGTTGGGAAAAGGTCTACAGCCACCCCTCTCAGGCCTCAAGACTGGGCTGGCGAAGAGGGTCGAAGCCACGCCCAAGGACGCCCCAACATCGTCGTCGACGCCCAAAGATGGAGGCGCACCGCGCCGGGAGCTCGATTCGACGCGGTCAAGCGAGCGGCCTACACAGGCGTTAAAGAAACCCGAAGCAAGCGCTTCAGCTTCGAAGCATGCGGATTCGACGCCACTTAAGTTTGGCCTTCCGCCCACGGCCCGTCCAAAGCATCTCGAGGTTTCCAAGATGGCGAAAGTGTCTTCGCATGCACAGGTCTTCTATCATGAGCCTTCTTACGACAACTAAGCAAAACTGTTTATTGACTCGGAGTCGGGCAGGCTTACCGTCCACAAGCGGAAGATCGCGCCTGAACATCCCTTGGAAGGTTACAGGATTCCCCTCAAAAAGAAGATGGTCTCCACCACCTCTCCCGTTCTTGTTGAACTTCTTCAGGACTACTCGCACCATACTGTTCAGTCTCCAACACAAAGTGAGGAGGACTTGAATGCGGACTATGGCCAAATGGCCTTCTCTTACAATACTGACACTGATCAGGATGTCTCAAATCAATGGTCAGGAGCAGGAGATCAAGGCGATGACCCTGATGACCCCCATACCGCTCCAGACTCTGTCCTACATTGTGAAACCATCACCAACTGAGGACACTACAGCATTCAATGCATTAATAGAGCGAGCAGTCCTCAACCATGACGTCGAAATGCATGCTGAGCCAGTGGATGAAGATTTCATATTTGATACCTTCTCCACATCTGAACGCACCGCCAAGACTCTGCCCATGCTTAAGGGGGTCCTCAAGCATGCCACAGCCATTTTCAAGGAACCAACAAAAGCCAGGGTTATCAATCCCCGGATCGACAAAAAATATAGGCCAGCCCCAGTGGACCCAACCTATAGCAAAGGTCAACTCCCATTGGACTCCCTCGTGGTGGCTAATGCACGCAAAAGGGCTAATTCTCAATCAACTGGTGACGCTCCCCCTCCGGACAAAGAGTCCAAAATCTTTGAAGCGTCTGGGAAGCGTGTGGCAGCGCAAGCCGCTAACATTTGGAAATAGCCAATACACAGGCCCTGATGGCTAGGTACGACAGGGCGCACTACGACACCCTAGAACAATTAATGCAGCACATGCCTGACATGTACAAAGAGGCAGCGGAAATGGTTATACAAGAGGGTAAACTGGTCTCCAATGCGTCAATCAAATGCGCACTGGATGCAGCAGACACTGCAGCGAGGGCGGTCAATACTAGCGTGATGCTGCGACGCCATGCATGGCTGTGCATCTCAGGGTTTAAATCCGAGATCCAAACTACTCTTCTCAATCAGCCGGTTAATCCGGACTTCCTGTTTGGACCCGAAGTTGACACAACACTTGAGAAAATGAAAAAAGACACTGAGACAGCAAAATCCATGGGGGCTCTCCAGTCACAGCAGTTTCGGGGCGGTTCCTTTCGTCGCTCCGGTAACAGGGGAGAAACAAGAGGACAGACTCAACAGCATTTACAGTACGCCAAGGGCAACACGCAATCTGCCTACACTAAAAACACCAGAGGTGGATACCGTGGGAACAACGCCAAGGGGAGAGGCCGCGGCAATAACAACGCCAGGTCCTCCACTCCCAACAAACAGTGACTTTTCCGCCAGCCCCCCTCATACCTCTGGTGGCGGTCAAGCTGCGACAACACTCCATGACACTCATCCTAATTGCTCCAACGTGGGCACGGCAAGCTTGGTACACCACGTTCCTGGAACTTTCCGTTGTGCCTCACCAACGGCTGCGCCTCAATCCCAGCCTCCTCACTCAGAGCCATGGCGACATTCAGCACCCAGATCCCAACAGTTGAACCTTGCGATTTGGCTCCTGAGGTCATAGAGTTTGGATACCTGAACTTGCCTCCTGAGTGCATGAACATCATCAAAGAGGCAAGACGACCGACTACCAGGGCCTGCTATGCAGCCAAATGGAAGCGGTTTGTTATTTACTGCTCCAACAATAACATTAATCCGTTGGACGCATCTACGCAAAACATCATATGTTACTTATTGCATCTGTACTAATGCAACCTAGCATACAGTTCCATCAGGATCCATCCGGCGGCCATAGCCGCTTACCTTCAAAACAGGCAGCATCTTTCCGTTCTCAGGGTACCTGCCATTAAAGCCTTTTTGGAAGGACTTAAAAGAATGATCCCTCCCAGACACCCCCCTTCATCAGTCTGGAACTTAAATATCGTTCTCACCAGACTCATGGGGCCCCCCTTTGAGCCACTCCATTCCTGTGACATACAGTTCCTCACCTGGAAGGTGGCCTTCCTAATAGGTATTACATCACTGCGAAGGGTCAGAGAACTGCAAGCCCTCACAATTCAGGAACCTTACCTGCAAATCCATGCAAATAGAGTGGTGCTTCGCACCAACCCTAAATTCATGCCAAAGGTGGTTTCGCAGTTCCACCTTAACCAAAATATAGAACTGCCAGTTTTCTTTCCTAACCCAGATTCAGTGGCAGACAGAGCACTGCACACTTCGGATGTCAAAAGAGCTCTCCTGTATTAAATCAACAGGACAAAAGCCTTTCGAAAGACTAAACAGCTGTTCGTTGCATTCTCTCCACAACATAAAGGCAACCCTATCTCCAAGTCGGGTATAGCCAGGTGGATTGTTAAATGTATCCAGATCTGTTATCAAAAAGCTAAGCGCACATTAACAGTTCCCCCAAGAGCGCATTCCACACGCAAGTTGGGGGCCTCCATGGCTTTCCTGGGTAATATTCCTCTAGAGGACATATGTAAGGCAGCCACATGGACCACCATACATACATTTACCAAACACTACTGCGTAGATGTACACTCCAAGCAGCAAGCTGCTGTAGGACAGGCTGTTCTCAGAACTCTCTTTCAGACTGCTGCAGCTGGCACGGGCACCCGCCGGTAAGGAGGAAACTGCTATTTATTCTATGCACAGATATGAATTCAGCAGCCCTCATGCCTCGAACGGAATATGCTACTTACCAGTATGCGTCTGTTCTTGGCATGAAGGGCTGCTGACATTCATATCGCCCGCCCTCCTCCCCGGTGCCTGTCGCAGCTGCAGCTCTCAGAATCATCTTCAGGCATGGTCATCACTTTCAGTATTACACTCCATCTCTGCCACAATGGCGAAAAACAATCTGGGGATGGAGAGGATGCCCATGCGCACTGTAGTCCAGGGGAGGAGCCACCTATCTCGTGATACTTCGAAGACTCTTCCAGGACAACAATGTGCAATCATCCGGACCCAACACTAGGCGGCGATCTATGCACAGATATGAATGTCAGCAGCCCTTCATGCCAAGAACAGATGCATACTGGTAAGTAGCATATTCCTTTCCTTCCTCCTTTCAACAAGTCTGTGCCATCAGTCACTTCATTGGGATGTGTAAATCCACTGCATGGCTCTGGAAAAATCACGACCACGCCATAGATGTTTTTATGAATGACCCTGCATAGATCCTCCGCCCCGTGAGTTCAACAGTCCTGCAGGACCCCTGAGGATCCATTTCAGTGACAGCTCTGAGGTGGGGTTGGCCGTGCAATGACAGTGAAAAAGACCAGCCTTTTTACTTGTGCACTGTGAGAGAACCAACGTCTGGCTACCTCATATTCTATAGGGCTGGGCGGAATTGACCTAACGCCACTACGCGGAATTATGGTAAACATTTTTGAATAATGAGAGCACGTCCAGAGGGTCTGTGGGCCCACTACAGGGGTCCCTCGTGCCTAAGCAGGCCCCCCGATCCGGCTGGATTGAGAAGCGGGGACCGGCCCAAGGCCTGGATTTTGGTCAGGGCCTGGGGTGTGGGAGCCCGCGTCCTGCGGCCTGCCAAGGGTCCATCTTCCCGGGACAAGGGTCCCTGGTGCAGAGCCCCGGAGCCCTGCAAGGGCAGGCGGGAGCCCTACCGATATGGCTCGGCTCGGGGCTGGCAGATGGGCGTCCTTTCTGTCCCGGCCATCTGGTCGCACCTCTCCCCTCGGCCATCTGGTCGCATGCAATGTTTTCCAACTGGGCGACCAGATGCCTCCCCGATCCCAGCCAGAACTCCAGGGTTTGCCAGAACACCCCTCCCGGGCTGGCAGTTCTCTGCCAGGAACCAGATGGATTATGGCCGGACAACATCTGCCTCCGTCTGGGAGCTCCCTCCTCCGGCCCATGGCGTGGCAAGTGCCCGGGAACTGGGCAATCCTTCCCCCAGGCGTGCGGGCCCGAGAGCTCCTGCGGCCTCCCCATGACTGAGGACCAGCCGGGGTCTCCGACCCCCCCAAGAAACGTTGCCCCCGAGCCCTGCTAGGGCAGGCGGAAGCTCAACAGCGAATGCTCTGGGAAGGGCAGATGGGAGTCCTTTCAGTCCCGGCCATCTGGTCACACCTTTACCCTCGCCATCTGGTCGCACTCTATTCTTTCCAATGGGACTTCTAGATGCCCGGGCCGCCTTGAAAGTCCTGATGGGGGCTCATTTACCTCTTTGATCCCAGCCAGGGCTCCAGGAGGCCAGGCAGGTCTGTGCCTAGGGTCCCCTGAGTCTCCGTGTGCGCACGGGTTCCCAGAAAGAGGGGTAGCCTTCCTCTGGATTACTAAGGGCAGGGTATGCCGGGACACCCCTCCCGGTCTGACGGATCCCAGCCGGGAGCCAGATGGGCTGGGCCCGGGCAACACCTCCCAGGCATCCGGGGCTCCCTCCTCTGGCCCACGGCGTTGCAAAGTGCCCGGGATGGGCTCCATGGGTCCTGGACAGTCCTGCCTGGGCTGTCTAGGCCCAAGATCTCCAGCGGTCCACCCCGTGCCTGAGGCCCAGCCTGGGTTCCCGGCTGGGAACCGCCTGCCCGGGAGGGGTGACCCGGCGTACCCTGCCCTTAGTTATCCAGATGAAGACTACCCCTCTTTCTGGGAACCCCGGCGTACAATGTGACTCCGGGGACCTTAGGCACAGACACGCCCGGCCTCCGGGAGCCTTGGCTGGGATCCAAGGAAGCGGAGTCCCCGAGCCCTGCACGGACAGGCGGGAGCCCAACCGCGAAGGCTCGGGTGGGCAGATGGGAAGCCTTTCGTTCCCGGACATCTAGTCGCACCTTTCCCCTGGGGCATCTGATTGCACGTAATGCTTTCCAATGGGGCTGCCCTGGAAGTCCCAGTGAGGGCTCATTTGCCTCCTCAATCCCAGCCAGGGCTCCAGGAGGTCTTGCGCCTCCGCGCCTAGGTTCCTCTCAGCCACTCGATGCGCACGGATTACCTGAAATGGGGGTAGCTTTCCTCTGGATTACAAGGGGCAGGTTATGCCGGAACACCTTCTCGGGCTGGCGGTTCTTTGCCATTGACCAGATGGGCTATGCGTAGATGGCTCCATGGGTCCTCAGCAGTCCTCCTCCCGGCGCCCGGGCCCAAGAGCTCCGGCGGTCGAACCACAAGGACGCAGGAGACGGGCAGATGGGAGTCCTTCTGGTCCCAGCCATCTGGTCGCACCTTTCCCCTCTGCCATCTCGTCGCACTCAATGCTTACCAATGGGGCGACCAGATGACTGGGCTGCTCTGGAAGTCCCGATGATGGCAAATTTGCCTCCCCGATCCCAGTCAGGGTTCCAGGAGGTTGGGCGCGTCTGCACCTAGGCTCCCCTGAGTCTCACAGTGAGCATGGGTTACCAGAAAGGAGGGTAGCCTTCCTCTGGATTACTAGGGTCAGGGTACTATGGAACCCCTCTCGTCCAAGTGGACCTCAGCAGGCAGCTGGACGGGCCAGGACGCAGCCCCAGCCCAGGGTCCGTCCCCGGGCCTGCCGCGTGGCAGGCTGCAGCGGATTGGGTCCTGTGGGCACGGGTATCCTCCCCCTGCTTGGCTGGGTTCAGGGGCCCTGGGTAGGGTGGCCTCCCCACCCTGGGCTCTGTCCTCGATCCTGCTGCGTGGCAGGGTTGCCCGAGACAGGGTTCCGCGGAGGCTTCCCCTGAGCCTCTGTCCTGGGAGCCCCGGCTGGGTCCCAGGTCGGTGCTCTGGCCCTGGGTCCCGTCCTGCTGCTCCGCCAAAGGCCTGGTACAGTGTTCCATTGTGCACAGGGAGCCACCCCATGCTTGACTGGGTTCAGGAGCTCTGGCCGGGGCCCCGGGGAGGGCAGCCTCCTCCCCCGGGCTCTGTCCTTGTTCCTGCTGCGTGGCAGGGTGCCCGTTATGGTGTCCAGCGGACCTGGGGAGGCTTCCCATGTGCCTCTGGGCCTGGGAGCCCCGGCTGGATCCAGGGGCCCCACCGGGTCACAAGTCGGCGCTCCGGCCCTGGTCCCCGTCCCTCGGCCTACTGCTCCGCCAGTGGCCCGGGAAGGGGTTCCATTGTGCCTGGGGAGCCTCACCCCAGCCTGGCTAGGGTTTGGAAGCTGGGCCCGGGGCTTGTGCTCTGTCCTGCGGGCCCCGGGGAGCAGGAGCCCCCTGTCCAGCAAGCCAGCCGAGGGTCCAGGCACTGGAGACGGGGGTCCACCGGGGCCCGGGGAGGCTCTCCCCAGCCTGGCTGCTTTTAGAGGCAGGGACCGGGCCAGGGAGCCGAGGTTGCTGGGGTTTTCTGCCCAACCCTAATATTCTATTCAGTCTTCATGACTAGTGTTGTTTACTTCCATCACAGCTGTAATTCGTGGAAGAAGACGCTTGGCAGAAAGTAGCCATGGTCATTTTTGTCCCATTTTGTTTTTGAGATATTGTACGGAAGTATGCTTTTGTGCATGTTGATTATCACTAAATCACCTGTGGTGTGTGACCTTAATTAATCCAAAACTGCAAAGGTTGTGAATTTTGTGAAAAAATCTTCAGAACGGAAGGATAACTTGAAGAAATAAGTGCTTACCTGGGTGGGCCCAATACTGGAGTTTATGATTTGACCAAATATTTAGGAAGCCGGTTACAGTCTTGTGAGAACCAAAGATTACTGGCACTTTGGGTATCTATTAAACCCAAAGACTGGCCCACTAATGAATGGACTAGTAGGACATCAGTGGACTGTGCTCCCTACTAAAGCATTAGAAAACCAGATATTTTATCCTTAACCCCAGAAACAGACATTTTGCTTGTCCGGCTTAAGTGGGCATTTCAGTTTTTGGACCTCTCTTTTGCATACAGTCTGGAGGGTCCAAATAAAGTTTTATTGCAGGTGCACTAAACCCATTTAATTTTTCTCTGTCAATACATCACCAAATCCAATTTCATTTATATAACCTAAATGCGGGAAAATGTTTGTTACTGATGTTTGACCCTGCATGAAGTCTAACAATTCAACAGCTACATCAGATTCTCCTTGGCACATGGGAAACTAAAGATACAGAGTGCGCAGCCTACCAATTACCATTTCTATCTCCAGGATGTCCTGCATAGGGATGGTGTGGTTGACTTTGTGTTTTGAACCATTCCATGACAGGTTTGTCAATGCTTACACAATATCTGTACACAAATTGAGAAATCTGTGGGATACATTACGGTGTAATCTATTTCCACTATCAATAATGAGGTGGGGGCAGTGGAATTTGGGCACTGAGAGAGACATAGGTATGCCTATCACCCACAAGGTCGCCGCACATCTTTAATAGAGGGAAGATGGCTGTCAAGTCAATTCACACATCTACTTTTCTTTAGTTAGTCACCCAGAACTCTTGGTTTGACAGAACAATAAGGTTTTTGGCCAAAGTAAGTGGACCCAACGTTTTCTTCTGTAACAAGGTCAAAGTGTTCTTAAGATGCTCAAACAAAAGGAAGGATCAGCTGCAATAAAGCCCCTTACCAAACTAATACTATTATATCCTGTAAGCATTCGATAGAACAGGAATGGAGTCTCATCTAATCTCATCCAGAATACAGTGCTTTTTTTTACTTGCTCCTTCATAACATACAACCAACATCGCCGCCCAGATTTTCCTAGGGCTAGAAAATATATGCAAAATAGATCTGGGTCCCAATAACAATTATTACCATAATGCCCCTTGATTTTGGTAATTGTTATTTTGAATCATTTAGATGTACTGAAGTTCTCTTTTTAAAAATTTGTATTCAAATACACAATTGCACTTTTTGTAGAGTAAGGGATCTGCAAATGAATTATTAGCTGCAAAAGTGATTCAGAATTTTGAAATTAATTTGTGTGAGCTTTCTTATTACACTTTAGACTATTTTGGAAAACATAGTTTTGCTTCTGTCGTGTAGACCCTGTGGCCTGTCTACATTTTGTCTTGATTGGAACTCCATTTTGTCTTCTTTCTACTTGGAAAATGATGACCTTTTGCTTACTAGGTTTAAAACATGGCGATCTATACCTTCCTGGCGAAAATGTATACGTCACGTAATTTGACCCGTAAATGTGTCACATTCTCCGAACTCTAATTTGTAATGTCATATTCTCCTGGTAGTGACGTACAAACGATGTCACAAACAAAAGCTCCCCCCTGCAACAATAGTCTGAGTCTTTTAACCTCTGGAAAGGCACCGAACATCAATAAGCCAAGCAGTGCGGTCTGTTTTGGCATATTTGTACCCTATTAATACATTCATCTCGTGTGTATAATTTTCTCTAAAAATCTTCTGAAATAGACACCAAATCGGAGTGGTCTTCACCCTGATTATTGATTTGGCGGCTGTTTCAGATTCCCCTGACGGAGCTTGCCAAATCAACATGCTGCTTCAGCCTCCATTCCCATACGGAATGCTGATAACGCGCAGAGAAGAGCTGATCCCAGCTGTTGTGTGGTTTCTTTCACAGGAACACTCACTTCCAGACAAACTTGCAGTATGTCGTCCCTAAGAAACTGTAGATTCATGTTAATCTGCTCATAGTGAAGCGCATAGAAGTGTGTGTTAGGGTGCTAAATGGCTTTCTTGCCATGTTGGAAATGTTCATATTATTCTCATTGTTGGTTGTGTGCCTCAGTGCTGTATTAATCATATTCTATGTAGTTATTTTCCTGTGCTAAGCAACAAAATTTGAATGTTGAAATAAACACTTTTTAGCCATAAAGTGTCTCTAACTTAGTGCTGAGCTTGTGTGTGATATTTTTAAGGATTGAAATTGGGTTCGAATTTCCACTGTGTCCTGAAACCTTTATGGGGCTGTGACCTAGAAAACACTAACACCACATCAGTCGGAGAATATCAAATCAAAACCTTGTTTATGATTTCAAATGATTTTATTGAGAAAAGTTTTATATACAGAGTACAGTATACAGGAGTACAGTATAAGTCTCCTGAGGGCAAAACTTGATCACTTTGCATGCCGGTTGGGCTACATACGGCATCTCTTGGAGCATGTATGCGGTAGTCATATACTTGGTGTGTGGCGTTATGAGCGGCTTGTATTTGTACCCACAGGTGGCAAGGAGAGGAAAGGAAAGTAGGAAAAAGACAGAAAGAGGGGGAGAGTGGATAGTGAGGAAGGACTGCGTGGTTCGAGTGGCATTTGGATTGGCCGGGTTGCCGCTGCCAGACTGTTCGCGCTACATTGGCTGCGGGGGGTGCAGTGCCCCCTTGGGTGATTGCCTATGGGGGCTTGTGTGTGGACAGGTAGTCATCCAGGGAAAGCCACAGTTCCCCTCTTGTGCTGGTGTTTGGTGTATGGTTTGAGGTTGTTATCCGCCCCCCGTAGGAAGATGATCCAGTTGAACCAGCTCCTGAAGGATGCTTTCCCTGTGTCTTTCCAGTTAGTTAGGACCGTCTTAACCGCTGCTGTGAGTAGGTCAATCAGATCTGTCTTCTTTGGATTGGATTACCGGTGCCATGAAGGCGGTGGCTAACCCGTGGAAGTCTAGCTGTAGTGAGAAACCTAGAGCGTTATTTATAAAGTCGCTTATTCTAGTCCAGAATGTTTTGACCTTAGGGCAATAGAAGATTAGGTGTGCCAGGTCCCCTTTTTGTTTATGGCAGCTCCAGCACACGTCGTTGTCGCGTATCCCTATTGCCGCTAGGCGGGAAGGGGTCCAGTATATTTTGTGGAGTAGCCAGTATTTAGTTTGTGCCAGAGTAGTGGTGACTTTGTTGTGTGGCGCTGACGACCAGAGGTTAGATTTCTCCCTCTCGCTGAGTGGCATATGGTGGAGTGACTCCCAGTATTCTGTTTTGTTGTTCAGTTTAGTTGTCGCTGCGCTTAGGAGCTTGTAGAGGTGTGACGTCTGGTGTCTGACCTTATTTAAGTTTGCTGCATATTGTAGGATAGGGGGGTCACCTTGCTAAGTCCTGCTCTTGTAATCGTCACCTTTATTTTGAGGAAGTTGTACAGCTCAATGTCAGATAGGTTGTGTGTGTGTTTATGGTGTCGAAGGTGAGGGGTGTGTCTTGGCTACCTAGTTGGTTGGGGTTGGAGATGCCATGTTTGTACCAGGAGACCATGTTGAGCATTTTGTCGCGGTATTTTATTTTTGGGTTAAACCAGATCAATTCCCACTTAGTGTTTTTAATGCTAACCTCCATTTTTTTTGTCCACTTTGAGGAGGGCGTTCCTGGTGTTCTTAAGTGTGGTGTTATTGGTGAACTCGGGATGTTTGCTCGCCGTGAGCAGGGCTAGGGGGTCGAGGCCATTTATGATTCTCTTCTCTAGTGAGAGCCATACTGGCTTGTACTCTTGCTCTGGGATGAGCCAGTATAGTCCTTGTTTAGTTATGCATGCTGTTTGAAATGTTTTAAAGTTGGTAAGGTTTAGCCCGCCCAGGCTTTTGTTTAGCCTGAGTTTCTGTAGGCTTATTCTGGGTCTTTTATCTCTCCATAGGAATTTGTTTATGATTTTGTCTAGGCGTTTGTGGAAGTCCTCTGTGTTGATTAGTGGAAGCATGTTGAGCATGTAGTTATCCATGGTTGTTAGCATCATTTTAATTGTTTCCACTCTGCCCCACCAGCTGATGAATCTCGGTGACCACGCCTCTAGTTTACCTTTCAGTTTGTTCAATAGTGTCACCTCATTGTGGTCAAGCGTGGTCTTGAGGTCACCCCCAAAGTATAGGCCTAGGAATTTCAGGAATTTCTTCAGCCAAGCCAGCTCTGAGTCCCCTAGTACAGCCCTGGTCGCATGCACATTCAGCGGTTTGCATTCATATTTGTCTTTATTGAGTTTGTATCCCGAGGCCTGTGCGTACTCCTCTATGGTCGACATTAGCGCACTGGTTTTTCAGTGGTGATGAGGATGTCGTCTGCATATGCCGCTAGCTTAACTGTGTCGCCCCCGATTGGGATTTCCCTTATTTCTTTGTTATTTCTAATCATGGCCAGGAGTGACTCCAGGGCTAGTAGAAAGAGGGCTGGGGAGAGTGGACAGCCTTGTCTTGGGCCTCTCTCCAGAGTGTGTGGCTCGGACGCCCCACCATTCACTACCACGCAGGCTTTTGGCTCGTTATAGAGCTCTAGCACCATCCTACTATAGTTAACCCCCAACCCGAACTTTAGCATGCAACGATCCAGGAAAGGCCATGACACTCTGTCGAAAGCTTTTTCGGCGTCAAGGGCAATCATGACTGCTGGGCTGGTGGAGGTATGGTTTATTAGGTGGCTCAGGAGTCTCGTGTTATCGTGGGACAGTCTGTTTTTGAGATAGCCTTCTTGAGAGCAGTGTATGAGGTTGGGCAGATGCGTGTTTAGTCTTGTTGCTAAGATCTTCTAGTAGATCATGCAATCCACGTTGATTAGGGAGATTGGGCTGTAGTTTTTTGTGTGTTGTGGGTCCTTACCTTCCTTTGGAATGACTATAATATTGGCTTCCGCCATTGAGGGGGTCATTCTCCCTTTTTGGATGCAGGTTGAGAAGACCTCCACCATTGTGGGTCTGATTAGGTGGAGGAATTGCTTGTAAAACCTCGCCGTGTACCCATCTGGCCCGGGCTTTGTTGTCTTTAAGGCTTGCTACCGCCTTTTCTATTTCATCACCAGTAATGTCCTGTTCTAGTGTCTCCCTCTGTTTTTCCGTCCGTGCGGGCAGGGGGAATCCTGTGTAGGAGCTTGGCTCCTCCATCTTCACTGAGGTTCTGGTCCTCCCTGTAGAGTTCCTCATAGAATTCTTTGAACTCCCTGAGGATCTCTTTGTTTGAAGTTTTGGATTTGTTTTTGGAGTCTGTCACTGCGGCTACAGCATGATGCCTTTGTTTGCTCTTTAGGTATGAGGCTAGCGCTTTCCCGGCTTTGTTAGCTGTGCATAAGTTAATTGCTTTGTATTTATTTAGCCAGGTGTCCGCTCACTCGCTCAGGATTTTGTTTAGCTCGTAACTCTTTTTCGTCAGGGTTGTGAGTGTTCCTGTCTTCTAGGTTAGCTATGTGGCCTTCCTCTAGTTCCTTGATCGGTTTATCGAGATCTGTGACCTTTTTGTTTCTCTCTCGATTCATTCTTGCTTTGATGGGGAGTAGTTTCCCTCTGATAGTGTTTCAAGGCATCCCAGAGGGTGCCCTTTATCCGTATCTGCGTTATCATTGAACTCTAGGTAGTCTTTTATGGAACCTTCCATCTCTGCTGTATTGGTTTTATTTCTAAGGAGGTCGTTGCTGAGCCTCCATCTGCGCGTGATGTGTTCGTTATGCCTCCCCGATAGCGTTAGACTGATGTGTGAGTGATCCGAAATTGATCTGGGTGCTATTTCTGTTTGGTCTATGAGGTGTGTGTGTGTGATTCCGAGATTAGAATGTAGTCGATCCAACTATAAGAGTTGTGGGGGTGGGAGTAGAAAGTGTAGTCCCTGGCGTCAGGGTTTTGAAGTCTCCATGGGTCCCTAAGTCGGAGCTTGGCGCACATGTTTTTAAGTATGTTCTCCCCCTGCGAGCCGTGGCTAGACCTTTGGCGGTGTCTGTCTGTAGTCTGGTCCAGCACTTGGTTTAGGTCTCCTGCTACTATTAGGTGGTTTTCCTGTGGAAGTTTGCTGAGTTTGTCCTCGACCTTGTTCCAGACTGCCCTGTCCTCTGTGTTGGGTCCATAAATGTTTGCGATGTGTATTGTTTCCTCCCTCCTGATCAGGCTAGTTATTAGGATTCTACCTTCCTCATCAGCGTAGGACTCTTGTAGTGTCAGTTTGGCCTTTTTGTTTATCAGTGTGATAACCCCTCTCTTTTTGTGACATGCCGGTGAGCAAATTGATTGATCGATCCAATTTGCTTTTAGTTGTTTTGCGTCGTTGGCAGACAGTTTTGTCTCTTGGAGGACGCACACGTCACTTTTTAGCTTGGTTAGGTACTTTATAACTTTCCTTCTTTGACGGGGTGGTTGAGACCTTTAACATTGAAGGAGACAACTTTAATGTTAGCAAGGAGTTGGCCTTGATGAGTGTGTGTCATTCTGTGTGTTGTGTGTCGCTCTTAGTTAAGGTTCTTGTGTGTGTAATGGTTTGTGTTATTGCTAGGGCCCATGCCTGGGTTGGTCTTGCTACCCCCTCGTCCTTGTAGTTGCGGGGCCTATCTGTGCTGTCTCGTGGTCTTTTATGTCCGTCCACGTGAGGTCCATCCGAACTTCCTAGTGATCGTATGTGTTCGTCCCTGAGTAGAGGGGAGAGGATGAAGAGATGGAAAGTGAGGAATAGATAGATAGACATGGGAAGCCCATATAGCTGTACTCTGCGTCCCCCCATCCCCCAAAACAACCCTCCCACACCTCCCCCACCCGCTGCTTGCTGAGTAGGTGTGCAACAGCAAAGTTCCCTTCCCCCCTCCTCCCGAGGAAAGGTGATGAGTTCTTCCCATGTTCTTTAAATCATCACCCTGTAGACGGCTTGGCATAACGTAAAGGATATATATTTGACCTTGTCAGTTCTCCTTGGGGTGCTCACCCAGGTGTCCATGTCATGCGGTTGTCGCTGCATCTAGCGGCAGATAAAGTATGGGGGAGATCCGTTGTGGGGTTGATTTGTCGGTTACGTAGGATAGGCACGCAGGGTGTAGTGTTTGAGGTAGTCTTTGCATCTAGAGGTAGAAAAATATGAGGTAGGTCCGTTATGAGGTAGATCCGTTTGTTACATTTCTGAGTCTGGTAGTCCCTGTTTTACATTCACTCAGACTTCTCCGCGTTGTCCGGGGATGCGCTACGTTTAGCCGCTCCTGGATTCTGGGCCTCCATGTCCTGCGCTGGCGGGCCTTGGATGTACCTTCTTAAGTCGCTTGGGTCATCGAAGATCAGTGTTGTTATGTTATTTTTATTTGTACTGCGCACAGCTGCCCCAGCAAAGGGGCGTCCTGGCGCATTGACAAGGTCAGCACAATACAACACCCTAAAGAATCATGAAAACCATAGAGGCTACAAGGAGGTTAAACAAATAAAATGGTCTTGATGGCCCGTCTGAACTGAAGAAGATTATCAATAACTCGAATATGCAGAGGGAGGGATTTCCACCAGGTTGCCGCTAGAACTTGAAAGGAGCGGCCCCCAGCTCTACTATGAAACGCGGAACCACCGCCAGATTTTGACCGAGGGATCTGAGGGCTCGCGAAGGAACATATGGTGTCAGCAAATTCTCCAAGATTTGGGGAGACGTACCCTTGAGAATTTTAAACGCCAGGCATAAAACCTTGAATTTAATCCTCTGGTGTACAGGAAGCCAGTGAAGGGAATGCAGAGATTTAGCGACCGAGCAACGCCTTGGTAAACCTATCACTAGTCTGGCTGCCGCATTTTGAACTCGCTGCAACCGAGAGAGTTCGGCTTGATTGATCCCAGCCAGAAGTGAGTTGGCATAGTCCAGCCGGGATAGCACTGATGCTTGAACCACCAGCTGCCTAGTGGAAGCATCAAAGAACTTAAGGATTGGCCTGAGTCCTCTAATAATGCCATACCAAGAAGCTGCCACCTTCTTGGTATGGCAGATGAAACTGAGGGACGGATCGAGCCAAACCCCCAGATTCTTCATCTCCGATGCTGGAGACGGAGTCACACCCAATTCAGAAGGCCACCACTTGTCATCCCACAGTGCCGCCTGCTTGCCGACTACCATAATCTCAGTCTTCTTGGTGTTTAACTGGAGACAGTTGGAATTCATCCAGTTAGCCACCGCCCGTAAGCCGTCACAGAACCTGAGGGCCTCCGTATCGGAGTCCCCACTCAGCGTGACCGCCAGCTGCGTGTCATCTGCATATGAGACCATCGTCAGGCCCCAATGCTTGACGACCGCAGCCAGCGGCCTCATATAAAGGTTAAATCGAGTGGGACTCAGCGAAGACCCCAGATCTAGCGGATAGATTTTAGACTTACCGGGCGGGATCGCGACCTGGAATGACCTGTCAGCAAGAAAAGATCGGAACCAGCAAAGGGCGGAGCCTGTAACCCCTATCTCCTACCTAGCAGAATCCTGTACGGGACCGTGTCGAACGCAGCACTAAGATCTAATAACAGTAGTGCCGCCGTCCGACCAGCATCAAGCACGGAACGCAGATGTTCGACCATGGAGAGTAGGGCCGTCTCCGTACTGTGGCCCGCACGGAACCCATTCTGGGTAGGGTCAAGAATGTTAGCCCTAGCTAGGTGGTCTACCAAAATGGTGTTCACATGGGCCTCCGCGACTTTCGTGGCCCAAGGAAGTAACGAAATAGGACGGTAGTTCTCAGGCTTGAGAGGGTCCAGAGTTGACTTCTTCAGAATGGGTGTGACTACTGCCTGCTTCCATCTAGTGGGGACTACCCCAGAAGAGAACGATAGGTTTATCAAAGAAAGCACCAGAGTGCGACATGCCGGCGATAAATTCTTAAGCTGGGCCGGTTTCAATGGATCTGTAGGAGATCCTGATTTAATTTTGAGGCTAAGAGAATCAAAGGCCTCCATAGTCAGAGAGGGCAGAGTCGTAAGACACTCACTGTCTCAGAATACAGCTGACCCGCTCTAAAGATGGTGATCCCGTCGGGAAGTTTCGATAAATGGCCAATACTTTTTCGCGAAAAAAAGAGGCCAGACCTTCACAGTGGGAGTCCGAACAAATTTCCATTCCCGCTGTCCTCTCCGTCATTAAATCTTTTAGCACCTTAAAGATCAGTTTTGAAGGGTTTGGGTTATTCTGAAACTCATGAGCGTAAAAGGTTGCTCGTGCTCTACACACCGCCCTGTGGTATGCTTTAATCTTGGCAAGATAGCAGGCCTTCAAATCAGGGTCGTACGCTTTCCTCCATATTTATTTATTTTATTTATAATCTTATAGCGCGCCTGAATCAGCCCCGAAGGGGTATCTCCGCGCGTAGCTTCTGTGTGAGTTGGACAAACTATAGTTAAGAAGTGGCAGAGGGAAGGCTAAATTAATCTTGTGTGAACAAGTAAGTTTTTAGTTTCTTCCTAAAGTTGAAGAGGTTGGGAGTTTGTCTTAGCTGAGGAGGGAGGGAATTCCACAGCAAGGGACCTTTAAGGGAGGGGGCACGGCCACCCTGTCTCGCTCTGGTAACTTTAGGTACATATAGCAGCATAGTGTTGCTGGAGCGTAGAGTGCGTCCGGGAGAGTAGGGGAAGAAGATATCTTTCAGATATTTGGGACCAGACCCATAGATGCATTTATGCATGATGCAGCAGAGTTTAAAATGTACCCGCTGTTGCACTGGAAGCCAGTGAAGGTGGGAAAGGAGAGGACGGGAGGGGGTACGGGGATCTCTCAGCCTGTCTGCAAACTCTTTTGAGGGACGATAAGGCGCTATCATACCATGGACTAGGCTCATTCCGACGACACTTAGACCACCTCAAGGGGATCAGAGAATCAAGGGCACCAGAGATCCATTCACAGAAGGAGTCATATCATTGATCAACCTCAATAGGAGGGCATAGAGGTGCCTCCTCAAGCAGGCGATAGAAATCCTCCAATCTTAGACTCGTTCTTAAACGACATTGAAAGAAACTATCATGAGGTATGAAAGGATATTCAAACATAGAGTATGTCAATTTCACCAACATGTGGTCTGTCCAGACCAATTGGGTGGGACAGTGAGCCCTAACTCCCTCAAGGTTCATAAAGAAAGGATCGAGTATATGACCATCTCTATGTGTAGGAGTATTGATCAACTGAAAGAGCTGCAGGCCCTCTGAATCGTCCAGAAAACTCCTAATAGGGGGGCAAGGACAGGCAGTCAAGATGAAGATTAAGATCTCCTATCACATTAAAATTAGCACATCCTAGTGTCTCTGTGCTGATAAGATCAGGGAGAGCAGCCCTGAAGGCTGAGTCGCAGGCCGGAGAGGGTGAACTGGTGGCTGAAAGAGATTTTAAAGCGAGCACTTTCACACCCTGGGAGTTTGACAGCCTTCCACTCACACGGGTAGCAGCTCTTGATGACCAAGGCAATCCCCCCCCCCCCCCCCCCCCCCCCTAGTCACACGATTAAGGGTAAAGATGGAATAATCCGGTGGGATAGCCAGATTGAGTATAGGAGAGTCAGAATCCTGCAGCCAGGTCAAGAAAAGCGCATCAGGAGAATCATCTTTAAGAAGATCGTATATCTCCTGGTAGTGCTTTGTCAAAGATCTGACGTTTAAACTGCAGAGAGTGAGCTCCCGTAGTCCTACCTTACTTTTGTGTGGGGAAGACCGCTCCACTGATCGAGTAAGGGAGGGGGCATCTAGTGACCAAGCCCCACACCTACAACTATAAGGACCACATAGTGGGTCCACAAGCGGGAGATCACAACGGGAAATCTGATCGTGGATGGCTAGCAAATCAGCCCTTTGATAAGTAATGATAGAAAGAGTCATAATGTCCTATCCTAGCGTCCTGCCGCAGCCCGCACTTCCTTAGCGCTGACGGGCGCAGACGGGCAGGACTCTGGCGAGACTCAGGCGCAGTGAAGGCGCGTCCGCTGCGCGCTGTGTAGAGCGTCTTAAGTAGGCGTTTCCCAAATTGGCAGAGCGCTAGGACGCTAGAGCGCTCGAGAATGGCGTCCTGCAAGTGTCTCTATCACCCCCAAGATGGCGAGCTCTGAAACAGCTCTGAAACAAACCCCCGGGAACCGGACCCGCTCGACCAGCGGTGAAATTGACAATTAAAATGCAGGTAGGTGGCCAGAAAGAAAGGCAGGTTAAAAACAGGGCAAATACAAATTAGTCCGCCATTTGTCCGTAATTCTGAACCTCACCGGGCTTGCAAAGCTGAAGGTGATGATGTTCCTACGTAGTGTGTCCCTTAGTGCCAGGAATCCCTTCCTGGTCTCCACCGTTTGTCTTGAGAAGTCCTGCGTGATGATTATTTTGTTGCTTTCCCGTCTCAGATTCGGGTTTTTGCGAGCTAACGCAAAGATCGCCTCTGTGTGGTTTGATCTTAGCGGACCATATATTATTGGCCGAGGCCCCTTACCCTGCGGTGGTTTCGTTGCCGGCACTCTTTAGGCCTTGTCGATTTCGAATTGTCTGTCGAATTTGAGGCCGGTTAGCTGTTGTATTAGTTTTTCTATCAGGGTTGTGCAGGCGCCGGCTTTGTCCTCTGCCCCCTCAGGGATCCCCAGGGTGCGAATATTCCCTCTTCTCGCTCGTCGTCCTGCTCTGCCAGCTGTTTTTGAAGGGCCCTTGAAGTCTTGGTGATGGCCACCAGCGATTTTTTGCTCTGTAGGGTTGCATCCTCAATGTCGCTGATGCACTTTTCTGCTGCTTCTATCCTGGTGTTTGTATTATGCAGGTCTGCTCTTATTGCTGATAGCTCTAGTTGCATGTTTTCAATTGTTACTTTGGTTGATTTTGCCACCTAGTTGCCTTTGTTTACCCTCTTTAGGATCATGTCTAGGGTAGTTTCGTTGCTTTGCTTTAAGGGTGATTCAGGTGTGTCTTTCCTGTGTTTCTTGGTGTCGTTGAAGGGTTTCCACTCCTGTCCTGCCATTGTGTCAAGGCCACTTCTGGATTGGAAGCTTCCTAGTCTGCCTTCCTTTTGGAGGGAGGATAGGGGCTTAGCTGATTCACCTCTTGGTATTGGAGTTGTGGGTTGTATTCTGTATCTGCTCGGTTCTCTGATGTTCCTCGTCCTGGTCTTTGCCTTTGCCCCTGCCAGCTCTCCCGTTGCGGTTTGCCTCCTCGTGATCGTGGATGGTCGCTGTCTCTTCTTCTACCGCGATTCGGTTTGTCCTGAAGTTGTGCCTTGTGCTTGGTGCCTGCGGTTGCAGACCTTTCTCTCCACCCCTCGCTTGTGCTCAGCTTTTGTTATGGTCCGGCCGGGGGCCGCTTCTTCCGATCTGGTCGTTCGGTATTCCCTTTCCTCGGCGTGTTGCACTGTGGTGTATGTAGGGACTGAGTATGCTGACTCTCGTTGCTCCCCCACGTCGTCCCTCTTGTGGCCCCCTGCCTTCGTGGTGGTTCGCTCCTGTTCGAGTTCCTGTTAGTGCTTTGTCTGCACGCACGGGCTGGCAGTTGCAGGGCTGCAGATGCGCTTGGCTAGCTGGCTGACTGGAGGTGGCACTAGTTTGCGTTTGGGGGCCACCGTAACGGTAATTATGGCTTGCACTCTATCCCTTGGAGGGGGGAGCTGGTGTACACAAAATGGCCGCTCCCAGTGGTGTTTCCGGTTTCGGTGTCTGGGCGCAGTGTCTTGCTGATTCTCACGCTGTAGGCATTTGATGGTGGATGTTGGCGTAGGGTTCCGTTGGAGATCCTGGAGGCCTCCGGGGGTACCTCTACTTGTGTCTGGCCCCCTTTTAGATTTACAGATACGCGGTCGGGGGCTTGGCGAGATGTGGGTGCAGCCGTCAAGATGGCCGCGTCCGGTAGCACTTTCGCTTCCTCTTTATGGTACTGCTACCCACTCGGGTTTACCAAACCTTTTCCTATTGTCTCCTGGAGGCCCCTTTTAAGCGCCAATGAGTGGTTTTGGTGCTGGGCCTGGTTTGCATTGTTGCAAGGGCAAACTTGTGAGCTCAAATTGTGCTGGAAACCACGCAGTAAACCGGGTCCCTGCTTTACATCTAAATAGGAGCGAGTGCACCCAGCTCCTGGTTGTAGTCATCAAGTAATCGGTTGACACCGCACCGAAGTTAGCAAGTAAGTAATCCCCAATGCTGAATTTCTGTGATTCTTCATGTTACCTAATACCCTTCAATTTTCCTAACCGGGCCTGTGCTTGGCTTCTGCTGGGTAGAGCACATATAACTGACTTCAGAAACCACGAACCAGTGACTTTTTTACATAGGACCAACAGAGCAGTCAAAAAGTTTCTTTCTAGCGAGTGAGTCTTCCACATTGCTATTAACAGAGCAACAGCAGCACAGGATGAATACGGATTTGGTCATAAATAATTTACTGCTAACTCCTGTATGGTAAATAAAATGTGAGGTTCATGCAGGCAGCATTAATAATTGCCTACAAAAGCGATTTTCTTCCATTTGCAGTGAATGCGGGTCACTAATGAGAGACACTGAGCTGAATAAAATAATAAAAAACACAGATACTTCCCCACCGGTCCCAAACTTAACACATGCTTTTGTCTCATCGTGTAAAGATATTAACGTGCGCATCAGTGTTGGGTCCATCCCCATTTGGATTAAAATTTGCCATACCTTAGCTCTGTTTACACAGTCGAAAGCCGTCAACATGTCCATTAAAGCAAGATGCAAGTTCGATTACTTTGCCACAGTGTTTTGGCTATAACTTCAAGCATTGTTTCACCATTCCTATTCCATTTCGAAAATCCAGCAGACACTCAATTAAGACAGTGTTTTCATTTACCCATGTCAATGAAATGTCCAATTGTATAGGACTCTTCCAAAGATCTTAGTAGGGATACCTATCAGGTATATAGGGTGATAATTTATAGGCTCAGAGCGACTTCCCTTTTAAAAGATGGGCACTATCAAAGGGGCCATGATTTTGGGATTGTGTGGTGGCTCATGGAATTGAAGACATTTGTCAATAAAGGTGCCCATAACGTCGTCTCACTCTTAATTAAATATGTGGGAATGCCATCGGTGCCGGGGGCCTTTCCACACCTAATCTCCTGAATGGCAATTGTGACTTCTGAGAAGGATACAAATGGTAAAATGGAAGTGGCAATTTTGGTTGCTGGTAGTATAGATGACCTTAAAGTGTGCTGCCCAATCCTCACTCCTTATATGGCAGCTATTAGTGGTGCCTGTTTGATCTATCGCCCTCATACAGGATACTGTTCTCCAAAACACCTTACTATGCTTTGCCTTAGCAGTGTTTGTAAAAATGGCTCACTGGTCAGTTCTAATTTTCTTTCTGCTCTTTCTGGTCACATACTTTTACTCCCTGTGCAGATAGGCAACAAGATTTTTATCTCTAGTTTGGACAATGCCTTACGCGGTAGGAGATTAGCCAGTAAGCACGCATGATCTAGCCACTGGGGGAGGGACTGCATTTCTGATTTAGCTGGCATCAATAGGGGCACCTGAATTTCAACCCAAAGAGCTACAAAACTGTCTACATCCCCTCTCTACCCGTTGTCTCCCGTTAAACTCCCCATCATCAAAGACATATTGGGACCTATTATTTCCCCCAAAGTTTTTATCAGTTCGGATTGCTTCCAAGACAGCCTAAGTTTGTCTGGGGTTGGCTCTGCACTACTCAGTCTGGGAAAAGCATGGGCGGGATCCCTGGCGGGTGTTAATAAAGCCATCTCAATTGGGCTATGGTCACTGACATTGGTGCCAATGATGGCACCATGTGGTAGGCGGCTAACCAGATTTTGGAAAATAAAGACATAGTCTATTATAGATGACCTATTACTCCCCCTAAAAGTGGATGGTCCTTGCATGTCTTACCCTGAAATCTCTACTATATCATACATATCTGCCGCATTGAGCAGGGCCTCCAGTTCAATCCTTTTTTGTCTGATCTTGTCTAGGGGACTGAATACATTTTTGCTCTGTTATTGGGTAAGCTACTGTTAAAGTCACCTGCTAGACATCGGTGCATTTGATGACCCTTCTGTGACTCCATCTCTACCAGGCATTCGAAAAATCACAAAACCTTTAGTAGACCTATCAGTCTAGTGACTTAAATAATCTACTAGACCTATTTGAAATGCTCTTGACCCATAATCTGGTTTCAAATGATGTGATCATGGGCAAATAATTTAATTCATTGAGCGGCCATGTTCTTCATTATCACATATGAGAGCACCTTCAAATGGGTGAGTTCAACATGTCTGCTGTACTTTGGTTAATAGACTAAACTTTCTTTGAATATTTAATACAAATCTAGCCACGTGTAGGATACACTTGACCCCTGACATGCCTCTTAGTTCCTTAACAGCATTTTAATCCGGGAGGGGGCAGGAATGTTTCATAAATCATGTTTAAAATCTATCACTTTTAATAAATACATAACTAATACATTATTATAGCACACTGTCATTTGTAATCAGCAGATTTTACATTGAAATGGCCACAAATCTTCCCACTGCCATGCAGCATTACTAATAAAACTATATAGTGTACAAACAATGTTAGAAATGGATTTTCAACAAATGTCATTTGCACATAACCAAGTTAAGTTTTATGGTTTGTTTTGCTCCTGTTTGACTCTATGTTTGCATCATAATTCTTATTTACAAAAAATGTGCTTGAGAGCTTATGAAACGTGTAGTATTAGGCTATTTATTTAAATGTTATCTGTTAGAGAAAAATAACTGATGTCTTCAGACTGCTCACTTGACAAAAACCTCTAACTTTAGTAAGCGAGAAAAATAACCTTAATTTTCCAAGCAACAATTAGTTAAAAGACAAACTGACATTTGACCTCTTTCCTTGAACAGGAAGCAATTGTGTCAAGATAAAAACAAGATTTAATGACCTCTTTATTGCTCATTCCCTTTCTGAATGAACAGAACACCTGTTCTTTTCTAGCCTAAGTTTACTCTAGATGGGACTAGGAGGTGCTAAAATTAGCTCTCGTGATAAAAGTTTACTCTCAATTGCTAGTGGGCGAGATCTACTGTCTACTATAGAAGATATGAAATTAGATAAACCTGGAAAAAAGTTGATTTGGAACATTATGAAAGTCATTATTATAAAAACAGAGTTATGGACCCTTTATATAGGACTGCTTGGTAGCTGCTACCTTGGGATTTCAAAACTTCCACCCTCCCACCCAATAACAGATTCATCCATAGGGATAAGCCACCGAAGCACGCCCGGCACTCAATGGAACAGCCTGGTATGTTGAAGAATGAGAAACTCAAAGGTCACAGGGGCGATTCCCATGTTTCTTGGTAAAGCAAGATGTCATAAGCCTTTATAAACAGTTGCCAATCTGGGAGTGTTATTTTAGAGCGAAGCCCCGCTATGTTAAAGGGTGTATCGAAGAGTGTTTATCCATTGGGGGTTCACTTGTGAATTCCAACATCTGGCTCCCCACTGTTGTGATGTGAGCTTTCCCAGCTTTTGGCTTGAACGTGATGCCAAGTGGACCCACTGTAGTTATACTAATCTCCTTGTACAACCCTCTGGTTATTAGTCAGTCAACTGTGTATTCTGCCAAAGCTGCCCACCTCTTGTTATATAATATATTCAGGTGTGACTTGTGTTCTTGGAAGTTCCGTTGTGGTTCCACTATACCATTTGGTGATTTATAAGAGTAATCCAATGGGAGGGTAACAATATATTCGAGGCATATGAGCTGCAGATCGTACACTATGCATTAGATCGCCACCTGGTGTTGGGCTCGGACGATTGCAGGTTGTTGTCTTCTTGAAGTCTTTGTAGTCACGATATGGGTGACTCCTCCCTTGGGCAATATTACGCATGGGCATCGGTTCCATTCTTAGATTGTTTTTTTTTCCGCCACTGGGTTCGGATGAAAGTTTCTCCGCTCTAGCTAGAAAAACTTTTTCAGCAACTTCAAAGCACAAAAACTTCCTACAATTAATATCGACATCGAATATAAAACTTTCAACGCCATCAGCTCGATTCCGGTTCATCGACGTGGGCTTTTGGGCCAATCGACGCCGTGCGGCCTACACCTCATGGACAGAACTCCGTTCAAAAGATGCTCGGTATGTCGAGCAAAATTCCCACATAGCGATCATCACGAGGTCTGCAAACTCTGTCTATCGCCAGAACACGACAAGTCGACCTGCACAGCTTGTGCATCCTTCAGATCGAAAAAGACCATCCGGGATCGGAGGGCCCGTCGACACGCGATGAGGAGATCAGCCCCAGCACCGGAGAATATCTTCGATGACGAGGTTCGCTCGTTCCAGAAGAGGATTCGCCTGATCTCCAGATCATATCGGAGGCAGAAGACTCGGATGACTCGATTCCATCACGTCAACCCGTGAGTACTCCTGCCCCTGCACCACATACACTTCCCAAGCCGAATGCAAAGGTCAGTACTCCGCCCACGGGGCCCAGTCGAGACCAAATACTTCCTCCTAAAGCCCAGCCTTCGAGCCCGGCTTCGAGGAAAACAACTACGCCTTCAGGTGCTTCGGCACTGAGCAAACCACATGTGCCGATTCCACCACCTCCTACAGCACCGAAGCCCAAAGATCCTTTGACACTGAGGCCAAAAGACCCTTCGGCATCGAAAGCAAAAGATCCTTCGGCACCGAAGCCTAAAGAGGTACCGACACCAAAAACTGTACCCGTACCGGCATCGAAAGAAGCTCCGGCTCCGAAGCCGCCGACTTCCAAAACTAGAGAAGGGAAGCCAGCGTCCGACGCCACAAAGCCGAAGAGACCAGCTTCCACTCTGAAAACTCCCGCTTCAGTGCCAAAACCCACAAGGCCTGATTCCGAGGTTCCTAAGACCTCGAACACTCCTACCAAGCCGAAAGCAACACCTTCGGCACCGAGAACTTTGCTACAGGACGCTGCAACACCTCCCAAGGCAAAACACCTAAAACAACCTCTGTCTGAACTGAAAATATTGACGCCGAAGAAGGTTGTAGAGTAAGAAGAACTGTTTAAACCAGATCCTAAACAAAAGAAGATCTACATAAACCCAAAGACTGGACATGTAGGTACTATACCTCATAAAAAGAGACCAGCAGAAACACCACTTGCACCTGTGGTTCCTGCCAAAAAGGACTGTGCAACTTCTCCTATGCACCCTCCCTCTCCTGTATCTTCTTCCACTCCTGTCCCTCCTTACATATCACCTCAAATCTCTCCTGTCCCTTCTCCTGCATCATCACATTCACCTCAGACTAATGATGAGTACGGTTTAGGTGGTGGAGAGGATCCACACGAACCACATGCATACCCTGTAGATGAGGGTATACTAGACCCAAATACATATCCTATAGATGATGATATCTATAATTTTCCACCACACAATGTGCCTGACGTTCCTGATCCACAGTCATACCTGACAAAACCTTCTCCTCCAGAAGATAGCATTGGTTTTAATCACCTCTTAAACAGAGCTGCTCTCTACCACAAAGTCACAATGCATTCTGATGACATTGAGGAAGATTTTCTGCTAGATACATTTGAGCCATCACACAGATCTACTCAAATTCTTCCATGATTAAAGGAGTCATTAAGCATGCTCCAGAAATATTTAAAGATCCTGTACGCACTAGGGTATTAAATCCAAGAATAGAAAAGAAATATAGACCTGCACCCTCTGATCCAACCTATATTAAAGGACATCCTCCAAGTGTCCAATGCGGGTAAAAGGGCGAATTCCCAGACTTCTGGTGAAACGCCCCACCTGACAAAGGATCCAAAGTTATTGATGCGTCGGGTAAAAGAATAGCTGCACAAGCTACAAATATATGGCGCTTAGCAAATACGCAAGCCCTTCTCTCACATTATGACAGAGCTCATTACGATCAATTGGAGACACTACCCAGGTGTATTCTGTTGTGATGATGACACTACTACAACACCTCCTAGATCAATATAAAGATCAGGCAACAGAGCTCATACAAGAAGGCAAATTAATTTCAAATGCCTCAATAAAATGTGCACTAGATGCCGTAGACACAGCATCTAGAGCTTTAAATACTAGTGTCATACTCGGAAGAAAAGCGTGGTTGCGCATTTCAGGGTTCAAACGAGGTGCAAACCTCTGCCGTGGGCAGCGTGCTCAGAGAGAGACCGGTGTGTGTACTCGGCTAATATTACTTGTTCTCTGTTCTCGGAGAAGCAGTACTCTACTCGGGAGCGGAGGACACGCCGTAAATGCCCTGCAAGCTTCCACTCAAGTGCAGAACTTCCAAAAACACACACCATGGCTACAACTTCTCAAACAAAGGAGGTCTGAAAGGAAGACCTGCCTCAGTGCCGGCCTTGTCGCAGCTTCAATCCAGTACATGCAGAGATTAAAAAAATATTTTCAATGCACTTACCTAATTCAGTCCAGTGCACACTCTGGTGATTAAACAACTGACATTTCCTTTTCACCAATGACTGCGGCACGCACGCACTTATGTTGTTTGTGCATGTGTCTGAAGTCCTGCAGTTCCCCCAGGGCACAAGCAGGCATCCACTTCTGTCATTACTGCTGATCGCAGTAAAAAGACAGAAGTAGATATCTGCTTGTGCCACGGGGGGGCTGACCTAAAAAAACAAGCATGCTGCGCCTCATGCTGGCAGCAGAGGAGAGGGAGAAAGGAGAGGCCTGCGCTCGTTTCCCTTATGGGAACGAGCGCTGGCACCATATGTTTACAAGTTAATTACAAACATATGGTGTCAGCGCTCGATAGCCACACGTGCACGCGTTGCCGTTGAAGGCAATGGAACGTGTGCACTGTTGTGGCTTAAAAAGGGGACTGACGGCTAAAGGTCTCCTCCTATGCAGCGCATGCGTGCTGCGTAGGCGAGACCTAAACAGGCCACAGAACGTGATCGAGTAAGAGTTGGTAACCATAGCATCTAACGGTGACGAAGGACATTCAAAGATCTGGTAAATAAAATTGTGCACTCGCAGAAAGAAGAGTCAGTATACAGGTTCACTTCAGTTTAGAAAAGTGAGCCTGGCCGTGCCAATTTTCAGATTTATGCCAAAGCAGGCAACAAAAACAGAAGGATTGTGACTCACTCCCGTCCACTGGGGCAGCTCCTATGAGGATGTGGCCTGTTGTAGGGCTTGTAGAAATGGGCAAAAAGTATCTGCAGTAATGGATTTCAGCTTCGTGTTAGTGAGGGGACAAGGAGAATGGTTCAGGAGGTAGTGAATGATCCCAGAAGAGGATTAGAATATCTGAATTACATTGGAGCGTTACAACCTATCCACCAAAAGCATATGCTCTAGAGCACAGTTGTATAGGAGTGGAGGCTGGATGTAACCCTTTCTTGAGTTGTGCTTTCCCATGACTGTGGATGGCACGAAGGTGTCACCGAAATGTTTGTTTCTTTGGTTTTTTCAGACTGATCAAAATACCTTCTTGATGAGATTTTCTTGAAATGTGAGTATTTTTAATAAGCACAAAGCATCAGTTTAGAAACGTGTAAGTTTTGGAGAGTGGTGATGTTCACCGATGTTTCAGTAAGAAAGTAACATCTACATTTTGACAATCAATGGAACATGGTTTTCTCTACACACAGACCCTAATAAACGTGTTGACAATCCTGGAAATGCTTACGTCTCTGTTTCTTCGTGAACTGCCCTCATGTAGCAGTGTGGATCTATTCAAGGGGCACCTGCTGTCTATTTTCTCATCATATATTTATTGGGTCTGCAAATACATGTTAAATGTTACTTTGTAATTTCAAGTGTAGACCAAACGAGTCATTTGTATGAGTCATGATGATGTCCACTCAGTGCGTGACCACCGTCTTCAGGTTCTTTTTTTCCACCATCCGCTTCAGAAGCCGGCATCAAGGGGACTGAAAAGCAGCTTCAACTTTTGATTAAGAAACACTTAACATCAAAACCACTGCAACATCATAGGGATGTTTTTTCCTAGTTCTGCGAACTATAGGGGATACTAACCTTAGGACAGGTTTTATATAGTAACTTTTTTTTGTATCTCCTGGGTTTTGTTTCACTTTTTAGTAATGGACAGAACTCCTTTTATATTGTACCCTCTTTATCTACCATGTTCGTTGGTAAATAAGCAGCTTGTGTGAAATGATTTGATGCAAAACATTTAGTAGAAACATTGCGCTAATCACACCAGCGCAATGTTTCTCTGATCCTACTTCAGAGTTACAGCTCCAAGGATGATAGCTGTGCTGAGTTGGTGGGTGGATCATTCTCCAAATAGGAGAGTGAACATGATGAGTAGATGGTTATTATCTTTCTCGCGCCTTCAATCTGCAAAGCAGTCATATTGAAGCTCAAAGAAAAAAAGGTAATTTTGCAATGCCTCCCAGTAAGAGACTATCTAAAATGTTCTATTCGAAATCGCAGGAACGCACCGTGTCATCACTTCTCCATTTGGAGGTGGAGATGGCTGCGTGTAGAGTCCATGAATCAGTAGCGTAATGTACTCAGTGGCCTGTGTTTCACTGTTTCATCACAAGTACATAAATCATCAGATCTGATCAGCCGTTCTTCGCTCTTAGATTGATAAAATGAGTAACATTGAGCTGTGTAACAAAGTCATCTGTCATCCAAAATCAAAAAAACACTCTGGCTGCAAGTATGCACTTTACAAGTAGACTGTTGCTTTCTGTTATTTTCTGTTCTATAAAGAGTGATGGTGAATATATAACATCTGGATACTGATGCTGGCACTCTTATTCCTAACCTTCTGCATTTACAATGACCCATCCTCCACACAGAAGTTCTAAACACGCACAGGGGACTAGTGTGAAATACAGTGGGGGACATAGAGTGGGACCTGCTTTTAAATCTTGGGGCAGTGCAAATAGACAGCTGTTGTAACTAGATTTATCTCTTTTAGGTTGCTCAGCCAGAATGAGTGAGATGTCTGCGTGGAATGTTGGTGTGCGTGATGTCAGAGTGAATAGAATGTGTGTGTGCCTGGTGTGTGTGTGGAAAATGTCAGTTGGTGAGTGAGGGCTGAGCAACATCCATCAAGCTCCTGGTGGGACCTAATACTTATCTTATTGAAACCAACTAATAAACATCTTACTTGGATTAATTACCTGGCTTCCATCTACTTTATATCTTCATTTACCACAACAACATCCTTAGGTTTTTTGTCAGGATAATATTTTCTTTGCATCCAAGGTTACAAACAATGAGGAAAGACTGTCCTCCACTCTGTTTGTGTCATGGTGATCGAAATACATTTGTTCACCATGATCAAATCCACTAATCAATGTTCATGATTATGACATTATTTCATAAAAATATCATCTTTTTTTTGTTAGTTTTTCAAAATTTTTATTGAGAAACATTCAAAAACATTCCTACATATCTTTTTATCTAAACCTCTCCATTTCAATTTTTATCCCCCCAATGACCAACTATTCATGATATCCCCATCAACCTCCCCCACCCCCTTGCACGCACGGGTTCAGATTTGTTTATTCATTGGGGCTCTCTTTGTTCCCCCTGCTCCCACTCCTCATGATGTAAAGCCTGACACGGTTTACAGGTTTTGCTTATGGCTTAAAGCTCACATTAAGACATTGGGGCCGGAGTGGCCTTGTAAGGTCTGCCTTAATCCCCAAAGATGATTAGCTAAGGGTTATCAGATACTACCAGACTTTTCACATAGATCTGCTATGTCATGCATTAATTTTTCCATGGCGACTAGGATCCTTTTTTTTTTGTGTGCCGCCTATCTAGGGTAGGGTAGGGTGGGATGGGATGGGGTGTGGGAGGGGGTGGTGTTTCCAGTCCTCTGCGGTTAATTGTCTATTGGCAGTCGTAACTTGGTAGGCCAGTATGCTACCCGATGTCTTTGGCCCATGCATCTATTTTTCTATCCTGTGACATATGCTAATAATGAAGTTATCACAAAGGGTCCCATGAACTGATAGGTTCTCACACTGGAAGGATCTCCATAATCATTAAGAGATTCTGCTTCATTCAGGTGCCAGGAACCAGATTAAGACCTTTTTCTTTGCACCTTTGTAAATTATCTTTTGTAAATGTTGTGCCAAGATGATCCTTCATAGGTTTGTGAAGGTCTCTTCGCAAATTAAATCAATGCTCAGCGTTGTGGGGGATGAATATTTATCTTCTTTGTCTCTTTTCTTCCCTAGGAGGTGAAGATCATCTTGAACAGGTACGTTCTCTTCCTCTCATGTGCTCAAGACTTGCCTTTGTTCCTGCTTGTTGTTTTTTCCCCCACTACCTTGTTATGGTAAACGTTTCACCAAAACATGTTATATTATGTTATGTTGTCGAAGTTTATACTGTGCACATATACTCCTAGGAGTGTCCCAGCGTGAGCCTTTGAGATGCTGGAAATAGAAGCGTTTAGAACAGGAAAGTTTTACGCTGTTTTTTAAACAGCCCCAGATCCTGGATGCTACGCAGAGAAAAGGGCAGGGAATTCCAAGCCGTGGCTGCCCTAACGGCGAGAGACCTGCCCCCCATTCTTTGTAGGCGCGCACGGGGTATCTGTGCCAGAAGCTGGAATCCCTACCTCAGGTGTCTGTCAGCCGTGTAAAATGCAAAGCGCTTCCTAAGATATTCCGGTCCACCAGCGTGCAGTGCACAGTGCGCGATAACCAGGGCCTTTAACTTTACATGTTTCATGACAGGCAGCCAGTGCAGCATACGCAGATGTTGTTTGACATTGTTTCTAATAGGAATGTTGAATAAAAGTCTAGCCGCCGCATTCTGGATCACCTGCAGTTTTTTCAGAGTGTAGTCTGGGAGGCCAATATACAAAGCATTCGTGTAGTCGATGCGAGATAGAATCAGTGCTCGGGTCACTTTTTACTTCGCTGTTCTAGGAAGCAGTGGAAGGAATTTCTTAAGGGACTTTAACATCCCAAAACAGCCCCCGGCCAGTCTTTTAATTTGGGTTGAGAAGGTCAGCTGCTCGTCGAACCAAACACCCAGATGTTTTAATGGTAGGCCCGAGGAGGAAGGCAGAGGATAGTTGGATGGCCAGAGTGATTCTCTGAATGGGGGCAAACTTTCCATAAAGAAGGATTTCCGACTTATCCTCATTGCAGGTAAGCTGAGCAGCACTGATTCACTGAAAAACAGTTGTCAGACACTCTTTTGCCTTCACAGAAGAGAACTCAGATTTATCCCAAGTCAACAGAAGTTGGGTGTCGTCGGTATAAGCAACTATCTTGGCTCCCCGATATTCTGCCAACTGGACCAAAGGGGTGACATAGATATTAAAGAGCAGGCGACTCAAGGAGTACCCCTGCAGCACTCCTTTGGTCACAGGTAGAGGCGGGGACGAAAATGGCGGGAGCCAGACCTGTTGCGAACTTCCTTCCAGGAAGCATTTCAGCCACCTCCAAGCCAATCCTGAGATACCCATCTCCGCCAGACGTGCTAAAAGCAACGAGTGGGGAACAGTATCAAATGCTGCTGGCAGGTCCAGCATTATAAGGGCCACACTTCCACCAGAGTCCAAGCCGTCCCGAATAGCTTCAGAGACTTCAACTAAAGCGGACTCAGTGCTGTTGGCAGCCCTAAAACCAGAGTGCGCCGAATGGAGTAGGTTAGAGCCTTCCACAAAATCAGTGAGCTGTTTGTTAACTGCCTTTTCAGGTAAGTATTCATATTCAGATAGTACATACTGGTTCAGGGTTATCTACGGGGGTATAATTGTTCCATCTTCTCCATATAGGAAATCATGGGTGTGAATTCTGTCTGATTCTGTCCACCACAAAGATCAAAAAGCGTCCCTAGCAATATATCTACTCCTGGTCAAGTGGTGTAATTATGTAAGCGCCCTAAAAACTGGCAATAAACTTTCTTGAACAGCATAACTAAACTGATGGAGGGGGGAAGGTTCTGCACATGCAAAGAGAAAGTCTCCGTATCGGGGGAGTGTATAGGGGAGGAGGTTTGTCCGGATGTAGTTGAAGTAATTCTATCTGGATTTGCTTATATCGTATCTGGGTGACACTAACCCAATGACTGGGGTGGACATAGTCTCCGTTCCCATCTGTTAGTTGTGGGCTAAAGTTGTCTCTGTCATACATTATGGGTCTTGTCTGCCGTGTCCCCACGAGTGTCTTCTGCACTATTAGGGTGGCTTGGATGTTACCAATTGGATAGTATCTCTTTCCACTTGTCTGCTGTTGGGTGCCTTCTCTGTTGATTTGTCTCTTCTTTATGCAGGATTCTACCCTCTGTGCTAGTCCAAGTGACCACATCACGATCCCAAATAGATGTCTGAGGGCCAATGCTAGATTTCCACGCCATGGTGATCCGTCATTTAGCCAGTGTCACGGCAAGGTCAATAAATCTATTCCCTGAAGGGGGATGGGAGCACACTGCTTCACCTCGCAGCACAGTTCGCCCCTTTGAATCCTGGTAAATGCAGTTAAATTTTTGTTCTTTGCAGAGTTTTATATAGCGTGAACTTGACCCGAACCGAATCGGGTATCAGAGCGCTTTACATAGCACCAGCTACGTTACATGAGGATACACATTCATTTTTGTTAGGCACGGGGAGATTAAGTGATTTGCCCAGAATCACAGGATGTTTGGCGTTGTTACCGAGACTCGAACCCAAATCCCCAGTTCCGAGGTCGAGCACCCTAGCCCTTAGGCCAACTCCTCTTCCCTTTTATTTATTTATTTATTTATTTATTTATTTATTTATTTTTAATATTTATAGAGCGCTGCATATACCCATAGGCGTCTTGGCGCTGATAGACCATTTATTTGAGTACGAAATGTGAGCTTATGAACCAGTTAATTAAAAACGGACTGTGAAGGGTTGAGATGATTATTGAGTGAACAGCCAAGTTTTCAGGAGTTTACGGAACTGAAGGAGCGTGGCGCTTTGCCTGATGTTAAGAGGCAGGGTATTCCAGAGTCTGGGGGCCGCCACCAAGAAGCGTCGGTCACCCCAGGTGACTGTTTTGGTGCGGGGGACGACCAGTTGATTGAGAGTGGCTGATCGTAAAGCTCTGGTGGGTTTGTAGTGTTGTAGTTGATCTTTTAGGAAGTGTGGTCCTTGATTGTTAAATGCTTTGAACACAATGCAGAGGGATTTGAAGTGAATTCTTTTTTGTACAGTGAGCCAGTGAAAATCCTTTATATTTTTGGAAATGGATTCAAACTTTGTCTTGCCGTAGAGCAGACGTGCCGCCGCGTTTTGTACCGTTTGGAGTTTTGTAATTACTCTAGTTTGAGCATTAAGGAATAGCCCATTGCAATAGTCCAAGGATGAGAGGACCAGGGCAGTGACAAGTGTCTTGATGGCAGAGTCGGGGAGGAAAGGGCGTATTTTCCTGATCATTTTTAGTTTCAAGTGTGCCGTAGACACTGTTTTGTTGGCGTGGTCCATGAAGATTAGACCGTCATCGAAGATGACTCCGAGGTTCCTAACCTTGGTGGTAGGAGTGGGAGGGGTACCGAAGGTCTCTGGCCACCAACTAGTTGGCCAGGCTGGTAGGAGTGGTCCAAAGATGAGTACCTCGTTTTTTTCCGAATTTAGCTTTAGGCAGTTGGTAGCCATCCATTCTCCTATATCTAGGAGCCCTTTCTTAAATTTTTTGGCTACTTGCTCTCCATCCCCTTTGATTGCCAACACTAGTTGGGTGTCGTCGGCGTAAGAGGTTAGGCTCATCCCATGTGCTTTGATGGTCTTAGCAAGGTCCGACACATAAATGTTAAAGAGTGTCGGACTCAGGGATGAGCCTTGAGGTACTCCACAAGGAGCAGAGAGTTGGGCCGATTGGAAGGGTCCTAGAATGACAGCCTGCGTTCTTTTGGCAAGGAAGGACGCAATTAAGTCTTTGGCAGTGTGGCAGATGCCAAATCCCTGGACACGGTCGACCAAGGTGTTGTGGTCGACCGTGTCGAAGGCCGCCGATAAATCTAGTAGAACCAGGATGGCAGTGCCACCTTGGTCCCTGATTACCCTGATATCATCGGCGGCTTTGATCAGGGCTGTCTCTGTCCCATGGTGTTTCCTGAACCCAAACTGCGTGTTGTCAAGGAGCTGATGTTTTTCTATAAATTCGGAAATCTGGGTGTTCATGATTTTTTCAATCACCTTGGCCATCAAGGGGGGGCTAGCGATGGGGCGATAGTTTTTTAGCTCACTTTTATCCAGGGAGGGTTTTTTTAACAAGGGTTTTAATAAGGTGTTTTTGAGGGGATTCGGGTAGTTACCTGACAAGAGAATTGAATTGCAAACCTGCGTGAGTGCCGGTATGATAGAGTCCATTACCGGTCGGAGTACGGAGAGAGGGCAGGGGTCCAGAAGTGATCCTGACTTAATAGTGGATAGTGTGGTTTTTATTTGGTCAGGGGTGACCGGTTGGAAGCTGAGGAACATATTGGCTGGAGAAGAGGTAGTAGATGTGATAGTACTTAGAGGTGATTTGGTGGAAAAAGCCTAGTAGATATCGTCTACTTTGGTGAAAAAAAAGGAGGCGAGAGAATCACACAAAAGTTGCGACGGAGGGGGAGTGAGGTCGGGGGAATTACCTGATAGTGCTTTAGTGATTTGAAATAGTTGTTTGCTAGAATTCTTAGCTTTCTCAATTTGATCACTATAGTATTCTTTTTTTGCTTTCGCTATCATGGCTTTGTAAAGTGTCAGGGCTTCTTTGTAGACTACTTTACTGGCTGTGTCATAGTCTTTTCTCCATATTCTTTCCTTGCTACGATTAGTCTGTTTTTGTGCCCTTAGTGTTTCATTGTACCAGGGGGCAGTAGGTTTGGATCTGTTTCTGGAATGTTCTTTGGAAGGGGCTGATTGGTTTGTAGCCTGGCCCAGCCAGTTGTAGAATTGCTGGAGAGCTAGGTTGGGATCTGAGGCAAACGTAGGACGAGTTTGTTCCAGTATAAGTTGCAGATCATCGTGATTTATCTTTTTCCAATCTTTAAAAGATTGTTTGGGCAAGGGACGTGGATTGGTACTGCAATGATTAGTAATGGCTATTTTTGCAAAAATTGCAAAATGGTCAGTCCAAGGCATAGGCAAGATGTTGGTAATTTGTAGGCCTTCTAGGTTAGAAAAGATGGGGTCCAGGATATGGCCCGCTTGGTGTGTGGGGGACGTAACAAGTTGTTTTAGCCCTAGGGTTTCTAAATCAGAGATGAGGGCAGCAGTGTCAGTAAGGTGACCTAGATCTAAGTGAAAATTTAGGTCGCCTAGAACCGTAAAGGCACTTTCCGTAGCTACGGATTCCATCATGGTGTTAATACTGGATAAGAAGACCGTTTTGGATCCTGGAGGGCGATATATTAGTATTCCCTTGAAATTAAACAAAGGGCAAACATTGATGGCGAATTGCATGGCCTCACAGGAGGTTGATGGAATGGAGGTCGTTCTGAGGGGATACGAATCTCTGGCAATTATGGCCAGCCCGCCCCCTCTTTGTTTGGGCCTATCCTGACAGTAAGCTTTATATCCCTCTGGAACTGCGATGACTAGGTCTGGCTGTGAAGTATCATCGGTCCAAGTTTCGGTGATAAACAGTACATCTAATTTAAAATCAGTTATAAGATCAAAGATTTCCTGCCTATGCTTACCGAGTGAGCGCGCATTTATAAGGGCTATGGAAATGGCAGCTCCCACATCCTGTTTTGTTGTAGTGACATTAATATTAGGGAGTATAATTGGAATAGTGCCATTACAGTGGGGGCAGGAGATGGCGGAATCCTTGTGGATCTCTGAGGGTTTGATATTTAAGCAATTGGCCATGATAGGTGGCCGAAGTGCAAGTAAGCTTTGGCTGGAGTACTTCTTATAGGCTCCTGACAATTTTTGGGCAGGGGTTGTGGCCCTGGGCCCGGTCCCGGCGCGGACGGGCGCAGACGGGCTTGCCTCTGGCGCGCCCGCTTCGCCCGCCCGCTGCGCGGACGGGATGAGCTTCGTGTTTTATGCATCCAGGGGGCGGGGAGGCCGGGAGGGCTGGTGGACTAGAGCGCAGCCCTTACCTCCTCAAGATGGCCGATGAGGTGGGTCAGGTCAGGTCACGTGATCGCGACCGAGAAAGGCAGCGCTGTTGTGACTGCAGTGATCGCGCTTTGCACCGCGCGTCCCTCACAGTGAGTAAAATCAATATTCTGTATCCAGAAATGTATTTAAAAATACACAAAGTGTAAGTCCTTAGCGCGGACGAACACGAGCTCGGCAAGCGTAATTATTTAAAAATAAAGAAAAGTGAGAGATCCCCCGGCTTCCGCCTCAGGGGAGAGCAGTTTAGCAAATAAAGGTTTGCCTGAATGATGAAAGGCCGCCCCTTAAGTAGTCTAAGAGGGCGGGAGGGCTTTTAAATGCTTACTTGAAATTTTGCAGAGTGTTTCACCAACGTTGGTGCAGGTTAGTGCTGTTAATCTCTAGACACGTGTTTCTGGATTTTATCCTTCATCAGTAGAGATAAAACTAAATTCTTCTGGGGTTTACTGAGAAAGCTGCCACAATCCTCTCAGGTCTCTGTACCATTCCCTGGCGCACAGGTGCATCCCCAAGAGCTCGTCAGCTCAGTGGCTCCTGGTTTACATTTTGGCAAGTCGGGAAAGAGTCCTAAGAGGCAGGTGTCCATTGTGATAGTAAAAGTGGGTCCCAGTGTGGCATTTAATGTAGTCATTACATCTGACAAGTATGTGAGTAACTTTTCACAGCCCCAGGTCATCTGCATCAATTAAATCTCATGCAGAGTCTAGGTTCACCCCCATAAGCAACGAAAAGGCGATGGGGTGTCATATATGACATGTGATTAAAAATAAATTGAATGTACTTCAGTCGCATATTGCAGGATATCTTCTTGGGGGATTTCAACACTTTACTCCATTCCTGGTAAGTGAGTTCCCTGTTCAGAATCATTTGCCATTTGTCTTGTAGAACCCTCAGAGGGGAAAGGGATGCATTTAGTTTGATTTCCCGCTTAGCCCAGAGTAAGCAATGAATGCAACACATCGGGTTTTTCCGGTTTCTCACCTCCCAGATCCCATAACTGTTCAAACGCCTTGGTCATGTCTTCGTATTGCAGGAACAGTCTGGGTGAGAGACCGCACTCCTCCATCAGAACTGCCAAGGGAAGCAAGACCTTCTCCCGATGGCAATCACACACCGTGTCCAGTCCATCCTCCAGCCAGGTTATCTTCTGTTCTGATGAGACAATAGATTGTGGCTCTTCGTGTGGTAGCCCCACCAGAGGCAATTCTGGGGGATACTTCGGAGTTGCAGTTATCCTAGCCATGCAGCGTCTTCAACATTGCAGGGCAGCGGTTTGTAGGGTCGAGGTATATGGGACCTTGATAGGATTTTCTAACAACTTTGCCACCTATAAATGGGGGCGTCTACCAGGTTCCATCAAAATGGTCCCTTCTGTGTTCACTCCTGCCAGCCATTGGGCTAACCATTGCAGCTCAGATGCCAGAGAGTAAAGCTCAAAATCCAGCACTCCGATGCCTCCCTCCGTCATTGGTTGCCGAAGGGTCTCCAACTCCCAAATTTGGTGCCGCAGTAAATAATCCAACTGTCGGAACTACCTCGCTGGCATCAGCACTGGTAGATTAGTAAAAAATATATAGCAGGCGAGGTAGCATGACCATTTTGGTCAACGAGATCCTAGCCATTATGGGCAGTCTCAGGGAGCGCCAAAATGCCACGTTGAATCGAAGTGATCTTAATGCTCTTTCGATGTTTCTCTCCTTCAAGTCATCTAACAAGTGAAAGACATGAATGCCCAAATATCGGACCCTGTTAGGTAGCCATTTAAGTTTAATCAGTGAGGACGAGGGCCTGGGCAATGGGCCCGCCACTGGGAACAAGTAGGTATTTTTTTAATTGAAAATGATAATTTTTTTCAAAATTTAATGGACAGTGACACCATGTTGTAGACTGTCAGTAGTGCGGGTGTGGTGAATTAAGTGCCAGTGCAGAGCACCGGAAACCACCAGCTCAATTTAAGCACTGTGGCTTAAGTAACCTCAACATTTAAATCCTTTTCCTTCGGTGTTTGGGGGAGAAGTTTGATAGATGAGGCCAAATTCATTAATCTTACTGTTAATACAAAAATAACAGGCCTCTGGTCCACTGAGTCCTTGGATTCCACTGCACCATCTCAGGTGGTCTGCGAACCCACAAGCCTTCTAACCAATAAGTATGTCAATCATAAGCATTTTACCCCAAACAATATAACTTTGGCTGCTTCTGCGAGGATAAAAGTTTCATCAATTTGCAGTCTAACTTAATGCCTCCCTAGTTTATTTATAAAATGTATGTGTTGACACACGCTCTGTACTTAACTAACACCCAGCTTCTGCAATAACGAGTTTTATTTATTTAGAAAATCACAAGCTTTTGCACACTTAGAGATCAGGTGTTCCTACCGTTCCGTGATCTATGCAGGTATACACACGGATGCTAAGGGAGATAAGGCCCAGAAGTCCCTTTTATGCACTTACATATTCCAAGCACCGTCACTTTTTGCATTGAAAGGGGTCATGGTTATGTTTCTCAGCAGAGCTGAAATACTTCCACTGGCAGAGTACAAGTAGGCAGCATGTGTGCGTGGCATAATGAGCATATGATCTTCAAACTTTCAGTTAGTCACTGTCTCCTCCCCTTTTTTACACAAAACCCCTGTATGGTCTCTAGGTTTGAGCTACCTGGCTTGATTGCTGGTTGTGTCTGTACGAGGCCCCTGTGAATTGAGTTACTGTTTCTAGCCCAACAAGTGTGCTGAGAGCTTATATCACATGATTGCCTATTGATTTCTGAATACGACCTGAGTATTATATAGGTGTGTTGTTGCTCTCATATTTTAACAATTGCAGAGGAAATGGATGTGCTGGTTTTAAACAGTACCAAGCAGATGTGACCCGGCCTCATGACTCATTGAATGTGTGGGTTTAAATGTGCAATACCTTGTTACCAATGCATAGGTTTCCAGAAAGGAGTTCATGATTATAAGTTCATGTGAGAATGTCTCAACTGCAGTCTCCAGTCATTGGGACAAAAATTGGTTGTGGCAGAGTTATAGTATAAAATAGGAACATACAGGAAGTTAATAATATTATATTCTTTTTTTTTTTTTTTTTTTTTTTTTTTGTCCTCATAAGTGCAATATTTGAAGTAAGGAGTTGTCGGGGCCCCTTTCTCTCATTGAATCTTACCCTTCACTGTCCTAACATAGGGTGTGTGTAACTGGACAGTTCCCCTGGAGCGTCAATTAAGAGAGAGGAGGGTCCCCTTGTTTCCAATACTTTGTAGAAGGATTGAGTACGGGGGGGTGGAGCTAGCCATTATGGCTACTCAGCAGGCCTTCTCCTGCGTTTCCATTGCTTACACATAATCATTGGACTTATGTAAAGGTTTGTCGTACCAATCACTCAGCCAGTTTTACATCTTGGATACCTCCATTATTTAATTTGCACCTTGCTGGTAATTTTCCCAGATTTCCCAGAACTTGAGTTTTTTTCTGGGGGCCTTTCTTTTATCAAGTCTATAGATTCTTAGTATGGAGTTTAACCAATCACTATGAGTTGGAGGAGAAGAGCTTACCCAATTTATACAAATTTCTCTCCTTGCAAGCAAAATTAATAAAAAAAGGAGATTTTCCTGGAGAGTAGAAAGCTTATCAAATGCATTTGAGCTCCTTACCCCAAAGATAATTAAGTCGGTACTTACATTTAGATGTCTTCCTAACACCCCATCCAAGGTCTTACCCACATCATTCCAGAAGCCGTCGAGAAGGGGGCACTGCCGAAACATGTGTAGATCGTCGGCTCTTTCCAGCCCACATTTGGGGCAGGCCTTCACCGTTGACCCAGCAAACTTCGATAACTTTTTAGGGGTCCAGTAGGCTCTATGAGAGGTGAAAAGATGGTTTCTCTTTAAGGCAGCTGAAGACAAGATTGTCCAGCATTTACTCATAGATACTTGCCATTGGTTGTTTAACTCCGGCGTCGGCAGATCTTTCCCCCATACTCTCTCCGGAATCCTGAAATCTTCCTCTCCTCCCAGAATCAAGGCCCAATACCAAAGTGCGATTTCTTTATGAATAGTGTCTGTTTTCTGCATTTCACTTTCCAGGGAAGGGTTCCCAGATCTAGATTCTTTTAATGATTTCGACCAACCTGAGAGTTGATAGAACTTGAATTTAGAAAGTGTGCCCAAAGTCTTGGAGGATAAGGTATTCCACTCCAAAAGGTTGTTTCCAGACATCAGTTGACCCCACGTGGTTAGACCAGCTGCTTTTATAGGGAGAGCTAGTTTGTCTTTAAGGCACTCAGGGGTGCCAGGAGAATCCCAGATGGGGGCCAGGTCGCTATAATAGGGAATGTTTAGAGTGCATCTTATGCTAAACCACAATTTGGCCGCGGATTTCAGCATCTTTAGTTTAATTTTTTTAAAGAACTTCGGGTGTCCGAATTTATATAGAAAGTGGCTGGTTTTACCTGTCATAGTCTGGAAATACAAAGGGTAGCAATTAAAAACACATAGGAGCTTTCTATTAGATTTAAATTGGAAAGCTCTACAATAATCATAGAGATCAGGGCTTGCAATGCCCCCCTGGATTTTTTTCCTTCTTAACTTGTTCCAGGCAATTCTAGGATTTTTTGAAGACCATATGAAGCTTGTGATCTCGCTCTGGATTTTTTTTAGAGTTATTTTATTAAATTCAAGGGGGATAGCACCAAAGATGAAAGTAAATTTTGGCAGGATTGACATTTTAATTAAGTTCGATTTGCCTTGAAACGACAAAGGGAGACCCCCCCCCAAACTTTCAATAATCTTTTAACGTCCTTATCTATTCTTTGGAGATTTATATGGGTGACTTTGTCTAAGTCTTTGACTAGGTCTATACCAAGATATCTAATTTTATCTTTGTTATGGGGGCTAATAAAGTTGTCGTTCCAGGTCATGGTTTCAGTCTTGTCTTGATTGACTTGATAGCCAGAGATACTCCCGAACCTGGTCAATGACTCCTCAGCTGTAGTTAGTGTCCCCCTAAGGTTATCTGTAAAGATCATAGAAATAATATTATATTCTGGAAAGAAGGAAATATTTCCTTTATTTTTATGTTTAAGGACCAATGTTCTAAATAAACATTACCTTGAACTGGACAGAACTGAACTACAGGAAGGTAGTTGTAGCCAATTCGGTAGAATACTGGAGGGAGTCTTTTGCGAAGCTAGATGGCGTTAATACTCACCACTTGTATATGCTGTGACCTGTAGGTCACAAGTTAGATTTGGGGCAAGACAAACTCACCCATCTTTCTGAAAGTCAATAAAGTTAAAACCATTAAAGTGGGCAGGGTAGCACATGTATTTTTACCATGCTTAGATATGGCAGATGTTTGAGTGATGGTTTACCATAACTTCAGTATATAGGTAAGTCAATGATGGGGTTGGCTTCTGAACATCAAATATTGTGTGATGCAAGTCCAAATCTACCTGTATAAATTTGATCTTGTTGGTTGAATCGCATCTGTGATTCAATCGCATTATGTTGCCAAAAACTGCAGAGTAAAAACTTTACGAAATAGTTATAAACAAAACAGAAATGTTCAGTATATAACACCATATAAAAATGAAGTGGTCATGATATTACCCTCTTCATGCAAAGGATTATCCAGTGCCCTCTGTATGTTATATAAATCCGGTGTTGACACAACATTTTATTTTTCTTACGGTTTCATCTTCATCCAACCTTCAAAAACAGATTGTCGCAGGGATTCTGCTCCTACACAGAATTGTGCATAGAGACTTGGAACCTCAGTGAATTAGAATGAACCAAAACTCACCTTAGTATCCAAAATCCCCCACCAGACTAGCAATCAGTGTCTCATTGGTTCTTCCATACCCCCAATGATTAGACAACCCAGAACATGGACGTAGAACACCTCAGGTAACGTGTAACACATGAGCACGCTTTCGTTATCCAGTATTAGGGGTGTCTTTCATAGATTCACATGCCTGAATCATTCCCCGTCGTCGAGACGGGAGCCTCCGGTAAATAAAAAAGTAATGTCCATAGACATACATGGAGAGAAAGGGTCCAAGGGTCTCCCCTTAGTAGCCTTTCCTTGTCCTTATGTAAAAAGGACCAAACTGACATAGTCAGCCAATCAGCTCCGACCTCCCTCTAGAACCTTCCTGGGAGGAGCCTCAGTCCCTCAGATTTTCTACCGCACGTTGTGCTAGGGAGTCTCCAGCCTGAGCTCTCCTCAGGATTATTCTAAATTCAACAAACTCTCTTGGAAGTTTTCTCTGAACCTAAAAACTCTTCAAGGACTTCTTCAACACACTATCCCTGAAGTAAGTGTGTGTTTATACTGCCTTTTCCATGTCTGACTCGGGGAAGAAAGCCCTGTTCAGGGCCTGCTCTTCCTGCAGCAAGAAAAGGATTCATGTGGATGATAAACACGACCTGTGCCTGTATTGCCTTTACCCGGATCATAATTCGGAAAAATGCGCAATCTGTCGGTCTTTTCCCAAAAAGACTGTGAGAGACAGAGAAGGTCGCCTTCTGATCTGGTTGGACAGGCTTAAGAACAGGGACAATCTGGAGTCCTCTGTGAGCAGCGTTTCCAGAACTTCTGCTGTCTCGAACAAGAGGCCAAGGGACGCTTCCCCGGGCCCCTCAGACACTCCTCCTGCGAAGACCCACAAAAAGTCTTCAGAGGCGAGATCTGCGTCATCCTCAGTGTCTGCTAAGGAGGATAAAACCTTCAAAATGCCTGCTCCGTCCTCCAGACAAAGCCAGAGGACTACTTCAGTCAAAACCACAGTGTCTACCACATCAGCATCGTCGCCCTCAGCTTCGACGACGATGACTACTTCCTCTTCATCTACAGGTAGGCCTGTTTCTTCAATTATTCTCCTGACGTCATCGTCGTCGACGACAAAGACCATGTCGACAACGAAGACTGCACCGTCGACGACGCCGTCAACAGCGACGAGCCCATCGTCGTCAAAACCGACGACGACGAGAGTGTCGACGAGAGACTCGTCGACGAGACCATCGTCTACGAAGGCACCGTCGATGAAGACGACGACTGCGCAGTCGTCGACGACCAAGATCCCTTCGTCCACCCCTCCGTTGACGAAGACCTCGTCGACGACCCCGTCGACGAGAGGCTCGTCGGCGACGAGCCCGTCGATGAAGACCCCGTCGACGAAGACATCGTCGACGAAGACATCGTCGACGAAGACACCGTCGACGACGACCCCGTCGACGACGACACCAAAGGCTCCGTCGACGGACTCGACGACGACACCGTCGACGGGCGATTCGTCGTCGAATGAACCATGGAAAAAATCAAGGCTGGTGGAGACGCCGTCCATGATGCTACCACCGTCGACGGTCCCCTCGACGACTACAAGCTCTACCATTCAGACTGGCAAACAGGGCAAGTCAATAATTACCCCGGAAACAACGTCTCCTAGCAAGGTGGAAAAGCAACCACCTCAAGAAATTTTCCAAAGCGAGGAATCCGAAGAGGATGACCATCTGGATCCCGCTACTTCAGTCTCAGACCTTCACATAAAATGCCAAAGCACTGATGAGGAACAGGAAGAACTCACATATCAGGAACACTCTGTCCAAGCCAGTGTCCGCACCGAAGTCACCCCCATGATATGCTTACCGGCGACCCTGGTGGATGACTTGAAACTTCTTGTGCAAGACTACAAGCGGCGCTTTCCGGAGCCTAGCAGAGGCGGTCAAGCGCCTGAGAGTCCCGCACCAGGGGACAAGGGAGATCAGACACCTCCAGCTCATGTACAGGTGTCCGCACCGGAACGCCCTCATCCTCACCATCAACCCCACCAAGAAGTCCATCCTCAAGTGGTGGTCTCTTCGGACGAAGAAGAAGAAGAGGAAGAACTGGAGGAAGGAGAGGTCCAGGAGGTTCACTCAGACCACTCGGACCAGGATGATGAGGACGAATATATTACATCATCCCCAGCTTCACCACAACCACGCCAAGCGGACTCCCCACCGGTGGACATTGCGGGTTTCCCCAAGCTGGTGGAGAGAGCGGCAAAGAGATTCCACATGGTGGTGGAATCCACGGAAACGGACTGTTTCCTCCACGACTTCAAGGAACAGCCTCAAAAATCTGCAAAAGCTGTTCCAATCATAGACTTTTTGTGGGAACAGGGAAAGAAGCTAATGCTCACTCCTGCTTCTGTGCCAGCGGTGGTCCCACGCCTTGATAAAAAATACAGGGCACCACTCACTGCAGCGGCTTGCCTTAATGGTCACCCCAAACCGGACTCGGTAGTGACGCAGGCGGCCCAGAAAAACTCCCGCAACCCTTCCTCACCACTGTCAGCTCCCCCGGACAAAGAGGGCAGGAAACTGGACACGATTGGCAAGCGCTTCACTTCCACATCGGCCATGTCCATCAAGGTGGCCAACTCCATTGCCTTGCTGGGGCGTTACAATCGACAGCTATGGGAGGACATTGCCCCTTACATAAAGGAACTACCTGATAACGTCCAGGGTGAGGTGAAAGCGCTCCTCGTTGAGGGTCAATCTTCTGCAGCGGAACTCATAGACTGTGCTATCGACGCAGCCATGACAGGCTTCCGTCAACTTGCGGGAGCTGCCGTACTGAGACGCCAGGGATGGCTCAAAGCGACTTCATTCCGCCAAGAAGTTCAGGCAAAGGTTCTAGACATGCCCTTCGACGGCCAACACCTGTTTGGAGTACAGGTCGACGAGGCCCTACAGGCCATTAAGAAGGACACAGACACGGCAAGGGCACTGGGCTCTCTACAGTCTAGAAACCAGTCCTTTCGGGGCAACAGGCCCAGGGGTCAGTCCTCCTATCGAGGCTCATATCAAAACAGGTCCTCGTCCTCATTCTCGTACAATCAAAAAGGCCAGTACCAAAACAAGCAACAGCAGGGCAGACAATCTTCATTCGGAAGATCGTCCTACAGAGGTAAAAATACCAAGAGGGGCGCTGGCGGCCGCCAGTGACCACCTACTCCAGCCAGTCCAAACACCATCTCCATCCTTTCAAATTGGAGGAAAGCTGACCCATTTCCTTCACAATTGGCAGTACATCACCACGGACCGGTGGGTTCTTCAAATTATTCGATTTGGCCACTCTCTCGAGTTCACCTCCATCCCTCCCAATACCCCTCCACGCAGACGGACACACAAACATCCACGCCTGCTTCTAAAGGAACTTTCGACAATGCTACAAAAAGGAGCAATCGAAAGGGTTCCGGCATCCTCGAAAGGGAAAGGATTTTACTCCCACTTCTTTCTTGTACAACAAAAAGAAAACAAGTGGAGACCCATCCTGGATCTCCGGGGACTCAACACCTTCCTACGAAGCCAATCGTTCAGGATGGTGACGATTCAGGAAATCCTGGGCATTCTAGAGAAAGGAGATTTCATGGTGTCACTGGATCTCCAGGATGCATACTACCACATCCCTATCCTCAAAAATCACCGGAAGTTCCTAAGATTCGAGGTGGCGGGCCGTCACTATCAGTTCAAAGTCCTGCCGTTCGGCCTCAAGTCCGCGCCGCGCATATTCACGAAATGCCTTGCGCCTGTGGCAGCCTTCCTGCGCCAACTGGGCCACCATATCTTCCCCTACTTAGACGACTGGCTGGTGAAAGCACCCTCACCTGGGGACGCGGTCACGTCCTCCAACGCCTGCACCAATCTCTTTCAAAATCTGGGATTGACGCTCAATATCAAGAAATCATGCATGGTTCCCGCAACAAAAATTACCTTCCTAGGGGCCATGTTGGACACAGGCTGCACGAAGGCCTTCCCCTCAAAAGAAAGGGCAGACAAGATCTTATCTCTGGCCACGGCTGTGGCAAAGAAAAAGCACCTGAAAGTTCGGACTTACACCTCCCTCCTGGGGATGATGTCTTCCTGCATACTCCTCATCCCGCACTGCAGGCTCAGAATGCGGCCCTTGCAGGAGGCACTCGCGAGCCAATGGACCCAAAGCACTGGCTCGTTCGAAGACATCCTTCGGATCACACCGAAGATTTCAAAAGCTCTACAATGGTGGACACGTCGCCACAATCTGACAGTGGGCTTACCGTTTCTCCTCCCAGCATCACCGCTGGTGATAACAACAGACGCCTCCCTAGAGGGATGGGGCGCGGTGCTCCAGGACCTACAGATCAGCGGCAAATGGGACTCTCAAGAGCAATTGCTCCATATCAACCTCTTGGAGCTGAGAGCAGTGTTTCTGGCTCTACAAGCCTTCCTACCCCGCATCCAGAAATCCCCAGTGCTCGTCAGGACGGACAACACCACGACGATGCACTATCTGAACAAACAAGGGGGACCGCGTTCACTCTCGCTCTCACGCGAATCACAGACGATCTGGAACTGGCTGGTGCTACACGACATCCAACTCAAAGCGGAATATGTTCCGGGAAGGGACAATACCATCGCAGACGCCCTGAGCAGGCAAAAGTCCCTCTCCCACGAGTGGGAACTATCGGACAGCGCCCTCACTCACATCTTCTCTCTTTGGGGAGTCCCAAATATCGACCTCTTTGCCACCAAGAGGAACGCCAAATGCCCGTGCTACGCAAGTTGGCATCCCCAACCAGGATCACTAGGAAATGCGTTCTCCATCGGATGGTACAGCGTCTTTGCATACGCCTTTCCTCCATTCCCGATGATTCCACGGCTCCTCAGAAAGATGAAAGCGGAGCCATGCACCCTGATCCTGATTGCCCCGTCCTGGCCGAGGCAACACTGGTTCTCGGATCTGCTTCGACTATCCATCAAATCACCGATCCGCCTGAACCAACACCCAGCCCTACTGACGATGTCCGACGGGCAAGTGCAACACCCGAACCTCCAATCGCTCAAATTATCAGCCTGGCTCCTGAGCACAGAGAGTTCGGTGGCCTGAATATCCCACAAGACTGCAAGGATGTGCTAGCCAAAGCAAGAGCAGACAGTACGAACAAGACCTACTGTCTCAAATGGAAGAGGTTCTGCATATGGTGCTCAGAACAGGGCTTACGGCCACTCACCATCACACCAGAACAAATATTACCATACCTCCTGCATTTGGCCCAGTCGGGACTGGCGCATGCGTCCATCAAAGTCCACCTGGCAGCAATCTCGAGGTTCACCAGAACGGTCACAGGACCTTCTCTGTGGTCTAGTCGGCTAGTCAAGCAATTCCTCAAAGGACTATACAGATCCTTCCCGAGGCCTCGGAAGGTACCTCCCACATGTCAGCTTAACCTGGTACTCAACCAGCTCATGCGTCACCCGTTTGAACCCATTCACAGGGCATCGGTTCAACACCTCTCATGGAAAACAGCGCTCTTGCTCGCTCTAACTTCGGCTAGAAGGGTTAGCGCTGCAAGCCTTGTCCATTCAAGAACCATATCTGCAATTCAGACATGATAGGGTGATACTGCGACCAAACCCTAAGTTCATTCCAAAGGTACCGTCGGACTTCCATCTCAACGAACCATTGGTCCTTAGGTCATTCTTCGCCAACCCTTCCACAGCAGCGGAAAGGTCGCTGCATTCTTTGGACCTTATGAGGTGCCTGAAGTTCTACCTGGAGAAGACTAAGGATCTCAGGAAATCCTCACAGCTGTTCGTGGCATACAGCAGGCCAAGAATGGGCCTACCCCTCACGAAGCAAAGCATATCCAGATGGATCTCCTCGGCGATTTCCTTCTGCCACGAAAAGGCCGGCCGGCCTTTGAATGACCGTGTTCTGGCTCACTCAACCAGAGCGATGTCTACATCGGCAGCCCTGTTTGCTGGGGTGCCGATACTGGACATCTGTAGAGCGGCGACTTGGAAGTCACCGCACACTTTCTCCAGACACTACTGCCTGGATATCGAACTCCAGAAGGATGCGGCAGTGGGCCCAGGCGGTGCTTCGCCATCTCTTTCAGTAAGGTGAGCCTTCCTACATCCCGCCTTCCAGGTATGCACATTATTGCTCTGATGAGATTATGTCTAAGCTGTCTCTTTATTGTATGATATTATATGCATTATCTACTATGACGGCAGAGCAACTCTGTTTTACAAATGTGCTACTGTGATTGCTAGCTACTCTGATTCAGGCATGTGAATCTATGAAAGACACCCCTAATACTGGATAAGAAATGCGTTACTTACCTGTAACAGCAGTTATCCAGTATTGGTGTCTTTCATAGATTCACATGCAACCCTCCCGCCTCCCCTGGAAGGACTCACTTCCCTCTCGGAACTATACTACGCCAAACCTAGCTGGGTGCGTACGAAAATCTGAGGGACTGAGGCTCCTCCCAGGAAGGTTCTAGAGGGAGGTCGGAGCTGATTGGCTGACTATGTCAGTTTGGTCCTTTTTACATAAGGACAAGGAAAGGCTACTAAGGGGAGACCCTTGGACCCTTTCTCTCCATGTATGTCTATGGACATTACTTTTTTATTTACCGGAGGCTCCCGTCTCGACGACGGGGAATGATTCAGGCATGTGAATCTATGAAAGACACCAATACTGGATAACTGCTGTTACAGGTAAGTAACGCATTTCTTATACTATCATACCAGTCCAAAACGAGGAGTAAATGAAGACACGTGCAAATTTGAAATTTTTATTTCTAATGCCCTGTTCTCAAGCGCAGTATTTTAGCTAATACAAGCAGACATATTATAAGCAACAAAGTTATCAGCACAGTTACTATTCCATAAAATACAAAGGATGAAAGCATGATAAAATGCTAAAGGGAAGAAGGCTAAATGACACCTAAATCTTACCCTCCCTTTCTAGTATATTATATTATATCTACAGAAGGTCTCTTTGGGTTTAGAAGGGCGGCCCCATACCTCTTGGTCTAGTAGAAAGGGATCACATCAGTTTCTACACCGGTGCTCTGCATGCGAAGGTTCTTCAAGTGCTGTCTGCCTGCATGCTCTGCGCAGTGCATTATTAAATGCGCCAAAACCCAGAGTTGGCCACAGTTGCATATATATATGACTAAGACGTGCGCTAATCAGACCGAAAAACAACCACTGTGTTGAAATAACCTTGAAGGCCTCGGCACTCACTGTACAGAGATAGTTTACCAAGCAAAGCAGATATAATAGGAAAACATATTATTCTTGTGTGAAGCAAACTATTGTGCTAGACTCTAAACATTTATAATAATGTGTGCCATGTGCAAAGCAGCAGAAAGGAAAATGGCGTTAAAACTTCTGATAAGCTCATGCTAACTTATCACAGTGTAAAGGCAAAGCCAATCTCCAGGACACCCTCCCTTGATCCGAGCACGGATAAGATAAGATAACTGGCAAATTTTGGAATGCAGAGTTCAAGAATATCAGTCCGAACCAGTGTCAAATTTGCACAAGGGGGAACCAAAAAATGTTTCACATAACCAAAACTTATAGTTCAGTAAAAGTTAAAAAAAATGCAGCCATTGGACATAGTGAAGGTGTGGGTAGAAAAAAAATAATCAAAAAAATAAAATAAAAAATTATCTGATGTGTCTTTAGAGTAGAGAAACGGAAGACCCATTTTATCCTAACAATGAATATGCAAAATATGCAGCAACAGCCTCCAACAGGAAGTCACTGTTCTCATCCGAAAATATTTTGGCCATCCAATTTAATAAAGGGAATGAACATACATGTTCTTCAATTACCGAAGCTTCTAGCACCATCAGAGGACAACTCGGTGGGTTTTTAATGAAGCTGTGTGCCAAGAAATCTTGCGCCCCTGCAAACCATTCCAACGACCCAGAACTCCATGCATCGCTGCAAAGGCCATAATCCTTCCGTCAGAACAAAGCAGTTCATGAGCAACTAAGGGGCTCATAAGCTGATCATAATCCGCATCAGGAGACACCGTATTGCAGAGACGCAAATCCAGGCCCCAGTCGAAATCTGAACTCAAGCAATGAAAGACTGGCTGGACGCATGTAAAATAGGAAAATCAAAACAATAATCCATAAGCTGCACCCAAGGTAGCAAGAGGCAGCGCTCCATAGTACTCAAGCATTCAGTTGCAACACAGGTTGGGCATCCATTTTGAAATAAACAAAATATTAACAGCACGCCTGCAGCCAGAGCTAGCATTAAGGGAAATCCACCAATCAGGCTGCAAAAAATAGAATGAAAAAACGCCGGAAAGACACCAAATATAGTCTGAAAAGAGGTCACCAGGCCACTACTTATAACTTTAAAAAAATGAGGCAGGCCAGTCGTGGAGGATGCATTATAGATAGTGTGAATTAACTCACCTAAATGCCAAGGCAAATCAGTATTTAAAAAGCGTGCACTTCTGTGCGGGTGTTTGCCACCTGAAGTACAAACGTTTCACCAGCAGATGTGAGGGCAACTTCCTTCTGGGACAATAGCGCTCTTATACGACTCATCTTGTTGAACTCTGCTTTAAAGGTCGGAATTTTCGGCCAGATGGAAACATCAAGTTTCCCATGTCGAGGAGGATACATTACATTCTTACAGCAAACGACACGTTCACTGACCGTTACTACATAAGCGATTCCTGCTACTAACCCACAACAATCTTCATTATTTAAAAGTAAATAATTCCCGTTTGCCAGTAATGTGAAAGTGGGCACGATAGCAGGCACAGGTGTACTGTTTAAAATACAGGCCAAATTAGGCTCATTCTGATTACAAGAGCCATGTAATTGGATATGTCTACAAATCAATGAGTGGTCTGGCGCTGCTGTGCAATCTTCACCATTCAAATAAACTTCCTTACCCTCCCTAAGGCATCTATAGGTAAACGGAAGCGACCAAGCTTCATGGAGATAAGAACTCCCAAGAGGCTCATATCTACCAATAGCAAAGTATTTCATACACCCTTCGAACTTGAACAAAGGAAACGGGAGAGTAATCAACCCGTGGATAAGCCACGTCGCAGAATTGGTCTCAGCCGCTGAAAATGACAAAGGTTCTAACCTCTCAATGTGTAACATAGAAAAGGATGCATCTTTCATTGACAGTAAACGCTGCTTGTCAGTCAAATTAAATGGGGTAAACCGGACGTATTCATGTAATGCCATGGCACCATGCCAGCTTTTAAGGTCTGTAGGGTCCAAGCAAACTGCATAATGGAACGCAATTAATTTTGACCATGGTACAAAACAGACACTTCATCTTGCACAATATCAACAACAGATGACACAATATTATCTAACGTGTAAATGCGGGAAGAGAGCGTGTTTATGCTATTATCTACAACAGCTAGCACTTTTTCTAAATTTAGCTTGATCTATAGCTCTAATGCGGGTAGCTGCTTCAATCTGGGATGTTTTCAGAATTCATTGTAAACAGCATATATCCATCTTTTAGATCTGCCTTTCGCGGGGCCCTTGATAAAATCATTCAGATCAACATCGTAAGTCAGTGTAGACAAATGTAGTTTAACTGACACCAAAGTGGAATGTTTGAGCCAATTCTGACATAATTTGCCTACAGAATAGGTAGTCACAGAATGGCCATTGTCAAAACGGGGATCCACCCTGACCTGTGTAAAGCCTTTAGCCAAACCCAGAAATCAATGCTGGCATGAGTCAGCACTTTTGTGCCAGAGCCACCAGCCCTTGGGATCCAAACTGGATATGTTAAAAGAAGAATTAAGCAGCAGAGTTTGTAACTTTCTGATCGAAAATGTAGTGGTGTTTTTCCAACCGGAATATTCTTCTAAATCAGGAAAAGAAGGAGCATTCAATCTTTTAGTAGTAGCCAATCCAAAGCAAGTTGTCTGTGAAATTGTAGAATTCAAATACAACATATGGTTCGGGATGAGGCATGCACGGTGCAAAGCCTCAGTGCCTTGTACTTGCCAACTCTTAGAACCCTAAACTGATTTAAGGTCAATTGTATCCCTCCAGAACTCGTAGCCCCCAACAGCTAACTGATCTAGGAAGGACTTCGAATACAGTAATTTAGTATCAGTAAATCTAACCTTGGATGTGGACTTTTCAGTCATTTTAAAATAAAAAGAACTGGGATTTGACTGATTAAAATCAGTAAAATAAGTGAACCTTTTCAAAAAGGTAAAAGAACTGCCTTGCATAGGAGCTGGACAATGTTCCTATTGTGTATAATTAACAGTGTTCCTCCTCGAATTAGTCTTATGAAGGTAGTGATTGCCAAAGTGTTGGAAACAATATAAATCACCGTAATTAGCAGACTCTAAATACAAATCTTCAGCATCAAAGGCAGCATAATATTTCAAATCAGAAAATAAAGCTTCTACGGCCTGAACATCCCAATCATCAGAACGTGTATTTTGTTTAACTACATCCCCCATAGAAACTCTAAGCACATTAGGGACATTAATAACTTCAGTGGGCCCATGAATCTGAAAACGAACAGCATCCCATACAATCATTAAGACAGGCCATGCAGTTATAAAAGCCAGGTCCCTCTTCAATCGGTGTGATTAGGAATAGAGAGCCAATGTTCCATTGATATGTTGAATGCATGTTTTCTCCTCGACATAGTGTCCGTTGACTATTCGAAAAAAATATACAAATATACCGCCCCCTCTGTTTACGGTCTTCAGCACATAGCGTTGAGGAAGAGCCAACCAGGGCTCTGTCACAGAGTCTTGAGTAATCCAAGTCTCCGTTAAGAATAGAGCATCCGGAGACTCATCGGCTAAAAGATCAAACACCTTGGCATGATGTTTCACAAGTGAACGACAATTCAAACTGAGGAACTTGAACTCCATATAGTCTGATGGACTTAAGACCAACTCCTCTAGAGGCAATTTAAAGGAACAAAACTTACAGTTAAAGGAGTTATCCTGCGGGGCCCAAGGTAAAGAAGGGCAATTGATTTCCAAAGTCTGGAGCTCCTCACGTGAGAACCTGATAGGATCCGCAGTGAAATGCGCAGGGGTTCTGGCGACTGGCGATGGTCCGGTGTGTGTCCGTTGCGCGGTCGCAGCTGTGCCTGCATTTGAATAGTCCGGGAAAAAACAACTGTCCCGCTAACCTTCACTCCCCCCCAAGATGGCGGACTCGCTCCTGCCTCCCCGGGTGAGCTACAGCCTTTCCCACCGCCCAATGACAGCTCTATGCCCCCCGCGATGAACAACAATGCAAATGACAGGGGAGTTTTAAAATCCTAATCAATGCGGCGTAGTACTAAAATATTTTAAAAGATGCCTAAATTAGCGCCAGGACAGGAAGAGCAACAACCAAGTTTAAGCTCTCTGCTCACGCCTCAGGAGTCCATTTCACACCACATAATTCCACATCAAAGCACATAATTTCACTCCACAAAACGTAATTCCACTACACAACACATATATCCAATCCACACCACAGAATTACACATCTTGACACATAATTCAACATCATTCCACATAATTCCACTATATTCTACTTCCTCTCTCGCACCATGCCACATATTTACACTACTCCTATTTGAACTCCACATCACATACATCCACTCCGCTATATAACACAGGGCTAAAATACATTTACATTGACCGTGCCAATAGCTCTCGGATTACCAAGACCTATAGGCTTTTCCAATGCTTGTTAAAATAGGTTTCCCTGACAGGACCTTGATTTTGTTATCACAGAAGTGCAAATAGCAGTCCCCACCTCTGACACTGTCTGGTAACCACTGACTGTCCGAGGACCAGCGAAAAGTCTCTTGAGAGAACAGTAAGATACGTAGGTGAAACCCAAATACATTGTGGCGGTGACATTGTGCATAGAATACCACCTCTTGGTGTAGATAAAAGGTGCAGTGAGAATGAAGTCGGTATGCTCAGGAGGCTGAGGAACGCTTACTGTATTTCTCTCTAATCAACAGGTATAGTGATGTGAAGGCCCAGAAACCTCCAGAAGATGTGGCTGTGGAGCAAACTCTGAAGAGCATTGGAGAAAATTCCTCCTTGCAGGACAAGCTCTTGGAGTTAAAAGGTAAACAGACATCAGATTGTTAGACAAACATCAGATAAGCGACAGTTGTTTATGATGGGGAAACCTGTGCACTGCTACAACACTCCTGTATCCCGCGAAGAAGGCTCCAAACACAAGCAAGCATGATGGCAAGTGCTGTCCTTGTTCTGTGACGGTGGCTAGGAGGGGAGTGTAAACAAATCTGTGATTGAGTTCAGAAGTGCTATGGAGCGAGAGCAGAGAAAGGTAGAGCCTCATGTGGAAGCAAAACACCCGACACGCAACAGAATATTCTGACCTGTAGAGGCACAGAAGAAACAAAATGGTGGCTGCGCTGTAAATCTGTTTCAGGGAGCAAGTGCTCTAAGAAAGATGCAGATGAGAAAAGACTGCACCTGGTTCGGGCACCGGTGCCATTCCGCTACCAGTAGGAATGCAGAGGTAAGAAGTGCTGGAAAGCTGGGGCAGGCAGACCGTGCTGGAGCAACGTTACAAAGCTGCTGAACACAGTGCGTACGTCAGGAACCAGCATTTCTGTTGTAAATAGAAGTCCTCAAGCCAGGTATATTTTAGGATACTTTATTCAGGTTGTGTTCCAGGTGAAGTAATTAAGATGGTAATATAAAAGATCCACCAGGAGTAACCTCCCTGTCACTCAGCCTGCCTGGTGCCAACTGCCAGTTGAGGCCAGGCAAAGCCCCCAACACTCCATGATGTCACCCAAACATTCTAGTGGTGACATCATGTGACTCACAGTAAAATCCCATGGGCAGAAAAGAGACAGGCTAAATATAACAATTTCCAATGCAAATAGATCTTGCATTTTTGAGTTTGAGGTATTGGCATTGTAAATCATAACGCCTTTTATTTATGTCTTAAAAACAAGAGCAAAAAATAAAGGCATTGTCCTTTGCAATGGCAATAGCTCAAACTTGCGAAAATGTGAGACCTATTGCATCCAAATGCTTATTTTGTAGAGCTGACACCCCGACCCGAACACAGGCTCCCCCGGGCCAAAGTCGGAAGCTCTGTTTGGTACGCCACATCACAAACTTGTTTTCTATTGGTTCCAAGTGCGAACTGCTTGAGTAGTTTCCCAGCCAATGAAAGGCGCTTTGCAACCTGCTGTGATCACAGGTGTTGTATCCACTGCTGGCTGCAACTTTTAAGGGGACCCTTAGGATCAGCTCTCTGCGATTTGAGCCTGTACACCCAATTTTTTTCACCGGCCCTCTGATTTCAATAGACTGGATTTTATAAGAAGCAATAATGTGTGACCTCTGACCCACTGACGTTATGGTTCTCTGAGGCAGCAGCTTGGGCCAGCATGGGTCAGGGTTGAAATGCACGGGCAGAGCCGAGTCCGAATAATAACAGTTGTTATACACTGGAAGTGCCAAGTTGGAAGGGGGTTGGGTGCCTGCTGCACCAGAGTTAGGGTGTACTCATAGTGCTGAGGTGGCATTAAGGCTGAGGTACGTTGGTAGAGCCGAGTGTGGATGAAGACTAAAATGCAGTGGCAGGAGTGAGTTTGGATCAAGGCTGAACTGCAGTGAGCGAGCCAAGCGTGGATGACGACTGCAATGAAGTGGTAGAGCTGTTTGTATCAGAGTTGAGTTGATAGAGCTGACTGAACCATGGTTGAGGTGCAATGAAAGTGCGAATCTGAATCATGGCTGAGCTGTGTGATGTTAGAATTTGGATGGTTCCAACATGTCTGAGACCGGAGCGGTGTTGGTCAGCTTCCTCCCCAGCACGGACATGGTGGATGTTGCTGTAGTCACATGCAGGGGGTACAGATGATAGAAGAGGTTGAGGCCCGGGCTGCCCACACCTCGTGGTTCTTGATCTGACCCACTTGCTGTGTGACAGTGACGTTGTTTTGGGGACCCAGGACACGCTGCGTTATTAGGCCTGTTGATAACACTGACCCGACGCAACAGAGTGGGTGCAATGAAAGAGCTGGGTTTGAATTAACGCATAGCGGCAGAGCTTGGTTGGGGCCAAGTGAAGGGCCAAGGTGCGCCAGAGAGGGCTCTATTAGGACTGAGGTACAAGGGCAGAGCTGAGTCTTTTGGGTTTGAGGTGTGTTGGGAGAGCTGAGTCGGGATCAGGCTTGAGGCACCCTTGTACTATGCTTCCCAAGCACTGCCTCATAATACCGATACCCCCCAGCAAAATATAGCACTCTTTTTATGATTATAATATATTATAGAAGCTGACGATATGCTAGAGGGTTACATTTGCGATTATGCACAGTAACGTGGTTACGCCGGCTTTTATTATATCCAACTAGAAATTTTAGGGATGCTCAGGATATTATTTGGAGGCCAGAGATTTCACCTGTATTTATATAAAGCAGGGCCCGTGTGTGCCGGATGCCTCCTCCCTGCCCGGGACAGTCTCCCTGTAGATCGGGATGGGTCATGTGTACCTCCCCCACAGGTGTCAGTATGTGACCCTGGGCGCTGCTGAAGAGGCTGCAGCTGTGGGTGTTCAGGCGCAGCGCGCTTCTCTTCCTCCTCTGCTGGCTGGCTGCCTGGGTCTTGGTAAACACCTTCCTCCTCGTGGGCAGGAGCATCTCCATACCGGCTGCTGGACGCATGCATAAGATAGCCATCTGTATTGCGCATGTGTTCTGGACAGGTCAGGCAAAATAAAGTTCAGCCTGCCAATCCCAGGAGAAAACAAGCATTTACAAATGCAATAGGACTCGTATTACGCTAGACCTATTGCATTATAAACAAAAGTGCGGGCGCCCAAGAAGGCATGATCGGGAGTGGTGGTGGGCAGAGAAGTTACGGACTGCGGGAGGGAAGGGGGAGACAGGGGAACAAAAGAGTTTTTAAAGTAAAGGGCCGATAGGCATGGAAGGAGAAAAATGACGACATGGCCCGTGAGGAGGAGGGACAAACAAGCCGAAAACAAATCAGAATGCAGCACTTCCGATTTAAGCCAATGAAAAACATGGACGGAAAGTCAGTGGAGCTTCCCCCGCCATAGTGTATACTACATGCCTTGCAAAGCAAGCTTCGCATGCGCTGCACCCTAGACGAGACCTAAAAACTGACATTAACAGACCCACTGTGGGAGTGATTCGTAGCCCCCAGTGTACTCCATGTTGAGCTGGCACCAGGTAAGAAAGCAGAAAATGCAAAAGAAACAATTGATGGACGGAATGCTAGACCATGCTAACATTCACCCCAGTCACAAAGATCTGGCTTTAATCCACCATTCTTTTGCTCACCACACCACTCCAGTTTGGACCCAGCCATTCCCAGGATGCTTGTTTCCGGTCCAGGGAAGACATGGCTTGGCAGTTCGGGCTGGACTGTTCCCATGAGACACAGGGTCAGACTGATTTGCATGTAGCGGTGTCTGAACTGGGGTGGTGAAGTGAGCTAAAGAACAATGATGGATTCAACCCAGATCTGTGACTGGGGGTGAGTGTCTGAAAAGTTTCAGCGCTCCATCCATCATCTCCTTGTGTTTGCTTTGTTTGCCCTAACTTGGCAGGGTATGCCCAGACATGGGTCCCTAGCTCACTTTGCCACTGGATTCAAACTATCCTGGCTGATGAGGGCTTTAACCCGAAACTGGTCCCAGGATGCTTGTTTCCGGTCCAGGGAAGACCTGGCTTGGCAGTTCGGGCTTGTAGTATGGCATCCCCGCTTGCCAGGAACTCCAACGTGGATCGCAACAATTCATCCTGCAAAACAACGGTCAGAGGTCTAGCAGAGGAGTGGCGCCCTCCGATGACGTCAGACTACGAAGATGAAGACTGAGACAAGAGGAATGAGAGAAGAAGGGTTTTCGGACGTGAATGAGGAGCCAGGAGAGACCAGACGGAGGAGGAGTGTATCGGTGTGACGGGAGGAGGCGTTGGTGCAGGCTCGCTTCGAGAGCAGGAAAAGGCGGAATTATCCAGACGTCCCAGAGAGGGAGAGGACGGTTCAGGAGGACTGCAGCCCCAGGCAAGTGCAATGTCTACGGCTTTTAAGGAGGCTGACAGGGCGGGGGGGGGGGGGAAATACAGAGGGAGCCTAAGTAGCTAGGAGAAATGGGGGGGACACAGTATTGATCATGCGTCACACCCTTTTCCCCTCACCTTGGTGATACCCAGCAGGCTGGTGACGGTAGCACTGACAAAGACTGATAAGTCCAAAAACCAAACTTAGTTTCTTTTTTATTATCCAGTATTAGGGGTGTCTTTCATAGATTCACATGCCTGAATCATTCCCCGTCGTCGAGACGGGAGCCTCCGGTAAATAAAAAAGTAATGTCCTATAGACATACATAGAGAAAATAGGCCTAAGGGCCTCCCCTTAGTAGCCTTTCCTTGTCCTTATGTAAAAAGGACCAAACTGACATAGTCAGCCAATCAGCTCCGACCTCCCTCTAGAACCTTCCTGGGAGGAGCCTCAGTCCCTCAGATTTTCTACCGCACGTTGTGCTAGGGAGTCTCCAGCCTGAGCTCTCCTCAGGATTATCCTAAACTCAACAAACTCTCTTGGAAGTTTTTCTCTGAACCTACAAACTCTTCAAGGACTTCCTCAACACACTATCCCTGAAGTAAGTGTGTGGTTAAACTGCCTTTTCCATGTCTGACTCGGGGAAGAAAGCCCTGTTCAGGGCCTGCTCCTCCTGCAGCAAGAAAAGGATTCATGTGGATGATAAACACGACCTGTGCCTATATTGCCTTTACCCGGATCACAATTCGGAAAAATGCGCAATCTGTCGGTCTTTTCCCAGAAAGACTGTGAGAGACAGAGAAGGTCGCCTTCTGATCTGGTTGGACAGGCTTAAGACCAGGGACAATCTGGAGTCCTCTGTCAGCAGCGTTTCCAGAACTTCTGCTGTTTCGAGTAAGAGGCCAAGGGACGATTCCCCGGGCCCCTCAGACACTCCTCCTGCGAAGACCCACAAAAAGTCTTCAGAGGCGAGATCTGTACCATCCTCAGTGTCTGCTAAGGAGGATAAAACCTTCAAAATGCCTGCTCCGTCCGCCAGACAAAGCCAGAGGACTACTTCAGTCAAAACCACAGTGTCTACCACGTCAGCATCGTCGCCCTCGGCTTCGACGACGATGACTACTTCCTCTTCGTCTACAGGTAGGCCTGTCTCTTCAATTATTCTCCTGACGTCATCGTCAGCGACGATAAAATCCATGTCGACAACGAAGACTGCACCGTCGACGACGCCGTCCACAGTGACGAGCCCATCGTCGTCACAACCGACGACGACGAGAGTGTCGACGAGAGACTCGTCGACGAGACCATCGTCTACGAAGACACCGTCGACGAAGACGACGACGGCGCAATCGTCGACGACCAAGATCCCGTCCTCCACCCCTCCGTCGACGAAGACCTCGTCGACGACCCCATCGACGACCCCGTCGACGAGAGGCTCGTCGGCGACGAGCCCGTCGACGAAGACACCGTCGACGAAGACACCGTCGACGAAGACACCGTCGACGAAGACACCGTCGACGGAGACACCATCGACGAAGACACCGTCGACGAAGACACCGTCGACGAAGACACCGTCGACGAAGACACCGTCGACGGAGACACCATCGACGAAGACACCGTCGACGAAGACACCGTCGACGAAGACACCGTCGACGAAGACACCGTCGACGACGACCCTGTCGACGACGACACCGTCGACGACGACACCGTCGACGAGCGATTCATCGTCCAATGAACCATGGAAAAGATCAAAGCTGGTGGAGACGCCGTCCATGATGCTGCCACCGTCGACGGTCCCCTCGACGACTACAAGCTCTACCATTCAGACTGGCAAACAGGGCAAGTCAATAATTACCCCGGAAACAACGTCTCCTAGCAAGATGGAAAAGCAACCACCTCAAGAAATTTTCCAAAGCGAGGAATCCGAGGAGGATGAACATCTGGATCCCGCTACTTCAATTTCGGAGCTTCACATAAAATACCAGAGCACAGATGAGGAACAGGAAGAATTCACATATCAAGAACACTCTGTCCAAGCCAGTGTCCGCACCGAAGTAACCCCCATGATATGCTTGCCGGCGACCCTGGTGGATGACTTGAAACTTCTTGTGCAAGACTATAAGCGGCGCTTTCCGGAGCCTAGCAGAGGCGGTCAAGCGCCTGAGAGCCCCGCACCAGGGGACAAGGGAGATCAGACACCTCCAGCTCATGTACAGGTGTCCGCACCGGAACGCCCTCATCCTCACCACCAAGAAGTACATCCTCAGGTGGTGGTCTCTTCGGACGAAGAAGAGGAAGAGGAAGAACTGGAGGAAGGAGAGGTCCAGGAAGTTCACTCAGACCACTCGGACCAGGATGAGGAGGATGTATATATTACATCATCCCCAGCTTCACCACAACCACGCCAAGTGGACTCCCCACCGGTGGATATTGCGGGTTTCCACAAGCTGGTGGAGAGAGCGGCGAAAAGATTCCACATGGTGGTGGAATCCACGGAAACGGACTGTTTCCTCCATGACTTCAAGGAACAGCCTCAAAAATCTGCAAAAGCAGTTCCAATCATAGATTTCTTGTGGGAACAGGGAAAGAAGCTAATGCTCACTCCTGCCTCTGTACCAGCGGTGGTCCCACGCCTTGATAAGAAATACAGGGCACCACTCACTGCAGCGGCTTGCCTAAATGGTCACCCCAAACCGGACTCGGTAGTGACGCAGGCGGCCCAGAAAAACTCCCGCAACCCTTCCTCACCACTGTCAGCTCCCCCGGACAAAGAGGGCAGGAAACTGGACACGATTGGCAAGCGCTTCACTTCCACGTCGGCCATGTCCATCAAAGTGGCCAACTCCATCGCCTTGCTGGGGCGTTACAATCGACAGCTATGGGAGGACATTGCCCCTTACATAAAGGAACTACCTGATGACGTCCAGGGTGAGGTGAAAGCGCTCCTCGCTGAGGGTCAATCTTCTGCAGCGGAACTCATAGACTGTGCTATCGACGCAGCCATGACAGGCTTCCGTCAACTGGCGGGAGCTGCCGTTCTGAGACGCCAGGGATGGCTCAAAGCCACTTCATTCCGCCAAGAAGTTCAGGCAAAGGTTCTAGACATGCCCTTCGACGGCCAACACCTGTTTGGAGTACAGGTCGACGAGGCCCTACAGGCCATTAAGAAGGACACGGACACGGCAAGGGCACTGGGCTCTCTGCAGTCTAGGAACCAGTCCTTTCGAGGCAACAGGCCCAGAGGTCAGTCCTCCTATCGAGGCTCATATCAAAACAGGTCCTCGTCCTCATTCTCGTACAATCAAAAAGGCCAGTACCAAAACAAGCAAAATCAGGGCAGACAATCCTCATTCGGAAGATCGTCCTACAGAGGTAAAAATACCAAGAGGGGCGCTGGCGGCCGCCAGTGACCACTTACTCCAGCCAGTCCAAACACCATCTCCATCCTTTCGAATTGGAGGAAAGCTGACCCACTTCCTTCACAATTGGCAGTACATCACCACGGACCGGTGGGTTCTTCAAATTATTCGATTTGGCCACTCCCTCGAGTTCACCTCCATCCCTCCCAATACCCCCCCACGCAGACGGACACACAAACATCCACGCCTGCTTCTGAAGGAACTTTCGACAATGCTACAAAAAGGAGCAATCGAAAGGGTTCCGGCATCTTCGAAGGGGAAGGGATTTTACTCCCACTTCTTTCTTGTACAACAGAAAGAAAACAAGTGGAGACCCATCCTGGATCTCCGGGGACTCAACACCTTCCTACGAAGCCAGTCGTTCAGGATGGTGACGATTCAGGAAATCCTGGGCATTCTAGAGAAAGGAGATTTCATGGTGTCACTGGATCTCCAGGATGCATACTACCACATCCCTATCCTCAAAAATCACCGAAAATTCCTCAGATTCGAGGTGGCGGGCCGTCACTATCAGTTCAAAGTCCTACCGTTCGGCCTCAAGTCCGCACCGCGCATCTTCACGAAATGCCTTGCGCCTGTGGCAGCCTTCCTGCGCCAACTGGGCCATCAGATATTCCCCTACTTAGACGACTGGCTGGTGAAAGCACCCTCACCTGGGGACGCGGTCACGTCCTCCAACGCCTGCACCAATCTCTTTCAAAATCTGGGATTGACGCTCAATATCAAGAAATCATGCATGGTCCCCGCAACAAAAATTACCTTCCTAGGGGCCATGTTGGACACAGGGTGCACGAAAGCCTTCCCTTCCAAAGAAAGGGCAGACAAGATCTTATCTCTGGCCACGGCTGTGGCAAAGAAAAAGTACCTGAAAGTTCGGACTTACACCTCCCTCCTGGGGATGATGTCGTCCTGCATACTCCTCATCCCGCACTGCAGGCTCAGGATGCGGCCCTTGCAGGAGGCACTCGCGAGCCAATGGACCCAAAGCACTGGCTCATTCGAGGACATCCTTCGGATCACACCAAAAATTTCAAAAGCTCTACAATGGTGGACACGTCGCCACAATCTGACAGTGGGCTTACCGTTTCTCCTACCAGCGTCACCGCTGGTGATAACAACAGACGCCTCCCTAGAGGGATGGGGCGCGGTGCTCCAGGAACTACAAATCAGCGGCAAATGGGACTCTCAAGAGCAATTACTCCATATAAACCTCTTGGAGCTGAGAGCAGTGTTTCTGGCTCTACAAGCCTTCCTACCCCGCATCCAGAAATCCCCAGTGCTCGTCAGGACGGACAACACCACGACGATGCACTATCTAAACAAACAAGGGGGAACGCGTTCACTCTCGCTCTCACGCGAATCACAGACGATCTGGAACTGGCTGGTGCTACACGACATCCAACTCAAAGCAGAGTATGTTCCGGGAAGGGACAATACCATCGCAGACGCCCTGAGCAGGCAGAAGTCCCTCTCCCACGAGTGGGAACTATCGGACAGCGCCCTCACTCACGTCTTCTCTCTTTGGGGAGTCCCAAACATCGACCTCTTTGCCACCAAGAGGAACGCCAAATGCCCGTGTTACGCAAGTTGGCATCCCCAACCAGGATCACTAGGAAATGCGTTCTCCATCGGATGGTACAGCGTCTTTGCATACGCCTTTCCTCCGTTCCCGATGATTCCACGGCTCCTCAGGAAGATGAAAGCGGAGCCATGCACCCTGATCCTGATTGCCCCGTCCTGGCCGAGGCAACACTGGTTCTCGGATCTGCTTCGACTATCCATCAAATCACCGATCCGCCTGAACCAACACCCAGCCCTACTGACGATGTCCGACGGGCAAGTGCAACACCCGAACCTCCAATCGCTCAAGTTATCAGCCTGGCTCCTGAGCACAGAGAGTTCGGTGGCCTGAATATCCCGCAAGACTGCAAGGATGTGCTAGCCAAAGCAAGAGCAGACAGTACGAACAAGACCTACTGTCTCAAATGGAAGAGGTTCTGCATATGGTGCTCAGTACAGGGCTTACGGCCACTCTCCATCACACCAGAACAAATATTACCATACCTCCTGCATTTGGCCCAGTCGGGACTGGCGCATGCGTCCATCAAAGTCCACCTGGCAGCGATCTCGAGATTCACCAGAACGGTCACAGGACCTTCTCTGTGGTCTAGTCGGCTAGTCAAGCAATTCCTCAAAGGACTATACAGATCCTTCCCGAGACCTCGGAAGGTACCTCCCACATGGCAGCTTAACCTGGTACTCAACCAGCTTATGCGTCACCCGTTTGAACCCATCCACAGGGCATCGCTTCAACACCTCTCATGGAAAACAGCGCTCTTGCTCGCTCTAACCTCGGCCAGAAGGGTTAGCGAGCTGCAAGCCTTGTCCATTCAAGAACCATACCTGCAATTCAGAAATGATAGGGTGATACTGCGACCAAACCCTAAGTTCATTCCAAAGGTACCGTCGGACTTCCATCTCAACGAACCATTGGTCCTTAGGTCATTCTTCGCCAACCCTTCCACAGCAGCAGAAAGGTCGCTGCACTCTTTGGACCTTATGAGGTGCCTGAAATTCTACCTGGAGAAGACTAAGGATCTCAGGAAATCCTCACAGCTGTTCGTGGCATACAGCAGGCCAAGAATGGGCCTACCCCTCACGAAGCAAAGCATATCCAGATGGATCTCCTCGGCAATTTCCTTCTGCCACGAAAAGGCCGGCCGGCCTTTGAATGACCGTGTTCTAGCTCACTCAACCAGAGCGATGTCTACATCGGCAGCACTGTTTGCTGGAGTACCGATCCTGGACATCTGCAGAGCGGCGACTTGGAAGTCACCGCACACTTTCTCCAGACACTACTGCCTGGATATCGAACTCCAGAAGGATGCGGCAGTGGGCCCAGGCGGTGCTTCGCCATCTCTTTCAGTAAGGTGAGCCTTCCTACATCCCGCCTTCCAGGTATGCACATTATTGCTCTGATGAGATTATGTCTAAGCTGTCTCTTTATTGTATGATATTATATGCATTATCTACTATGACGGCAGAGCAACTCTGTTTTACAAATGTGCTACTGTGATTGCTAGCTACTCTGATTCAGGCATGTGAATCTATGAAAGACACCCCTAATACTGGATAAGAAATGCGTTACTTACCTGTAACAGCAGTTATCCAGTATTGGTGTCTTTCATAGATTCACATGCAACCCTCCCGCCTCCCCTGGAAGGACTCACTTCCCTCTCGGAACTATACTACGCCAAACCTAGCTGGGTGCGTACGAAAATCTGAGGGACTGAGGCTCCTCCCAGGAAGGTTCTAGAGGGAGGTCGGAGCTGATTGGCTGACTATGTCAGTTTGGTCCTTTTTACATAAGGACAAGGAAAGGCTACTAAGGGGAGGCCCTTAGGCCTATTTTCTCTATGTATGTCTATAGGACATTACTTTTTTATTTACCGGAGGCTCCCGTCTCGACGACGGGGAATGATTCAGGCATGTGAATCTATGAAAGACACCAATACTGGATAACTGCTGTTACAGGTAAGTAACGCATTTCTTTTGTTTTGTTCTTTTCTCATCTTCTTGGGATGGTGGAACCACATGTATAATCAAGTAAACCTGGAGGAAAAGCAACCGAAAGCCAGGGCTTTCCCTGGGAACCAGAGACATTAGGGACATACTCCCACCCTTTTCAAAGTTGTTCAAGAACTACTTTTTGTTTGAGTACCTTGTCCTTTGTTTCGGGATGTTGTTGATTAATAAATATGCCTTTAGGCTTGAACTGCCTAATCACCCAAGCAGCTGGTTTTGGCCTTCTTTAAACCCCTAAGTGACTGCGAAAGAACCCTTTTTCGGCCCAGAACTTACAGGGCTGAACTGTTCCCATGAGGCACAGGGTCAAGACTGATTTGCATGTAGCTGTGTCTGAACTGGAGTCGTGAAGTGAGCTAAAGAACGATGATAGATTCAACCCAGATCTGTGACTGGAGGTGAGTGTCTGAAAAGTTTCAGCGCTCCATCCATCATCTCCTTGTGTTTGCTTAGAAAGCAGAAAAAACAGAAAGGGGAACTTATAAGCAGATGTATGGTGCCATGAAGCTTATGCCTATTCTGATGAAATGGCTGGTGAGTGCACAACAGTTACAAGTATGGTGGGAGAGCCTGAATTAGATATAGCATGATGGCAAGACTTGGGAATGTCGGAGTGGAATAAGAAATGAAGAGCCATGTAAATTTAAATGTGCATGGACTGCAGGTGTGCAGTTATCCGCAATTGGTATTGTCTGAGGCACCTATTAATAAAACAGTAATGGAAACAGAAAGAAAACACTAATATGGGTTATCCTTTTAAAGATTCAAGCTTGAACAACCAACAGAAGAAATTAGGTGCTTCCCAAATCTTGAGTAGCTCACAGTGCCTCACCTGAACCCCTTACCTTCCCAGAGTGGCAGGTGATTTTGACAACCTAGAACATGACCCTCTAGTCCCCAAGAGATCATTGGAAACAGATCATCACATTTCTTTTCTCTCTCTTGCATGGCAGTAGTGAACAAAAGAACGACACCTAGAATGTTTACAGTATAGTTATTGAAACTATCGTAGTCTATTATGAAGCAAATGTGCTTCTATAAGTAAGCGAATGCAACTAAGCAACATAATCAGCATTACAAGCAGGTTGTATACAATAAACAAGCCAGCAACGTAATCCGCATTACTAGCAGGTTGTATACAATAAACAACCCCACCATGGCAAATTATATATCTGTCTAGGCCTGTCCTCACTATATGAGCACTGGAATATTAGTGAACTCTGGGTTTAGCAACAGACCCTAGACCTTGTGTACATGGTTAGGTGGTCTGCATCATGGGTGTTAACTCAGTTTACACAAAACTGCATGCCAGGCTGTGCGGGAATTCTCCTCTGTCCCCATGGTGCCAAGACACAGTTTATGTGATAAGAAATACTGTGTTGGAAAGCCGCAGCTGTGCTACTGTGTTTTGTCAAGAATGTTGAGAGCTGTTGCTGACCGAGCAGAAAATTGAACAACATAGTGTTATGTATTGTAGTCGACCTTGTACGAAATATGCAGACTTGATCCCAAGAAGAGTCACTAAATAACAAAACAAGATGTACAGCTTATTTCTAAAATAATTTCACAAAAACAAAAGTGTTATATGTGGCTGTGCATGCAGAGGCAGCCTAAAACATCTAATACACAAAACTAAGCTGGAACCAAAGTGGACCCGGAAGGGAAATCACTCCAGCTGCCCAGGAGAAAGGAGATGGTGGCTGCCCTGTAAATGTATTTCACAGAGCAAGGCCTCTAAGAAGAAGAGAGACACAAATAAGAGAAGTGTGTAGCTAGTTCAAGCACTGGTACCATCACCACCACAAGTGGGAAAACAGAGGTGAGAAGTACTGGGAAGCTGGGGACAGGTGGACAATGCTGGAGTAAACGTTGCAAAACAGCGGGACATAGAGCAAGGTCTCCTCCATAGCAGGAGACGCAAACAGCAGTGAAGAAGAGCATGACAGCCCCACCATGAGGTAACCTGGGGCCCCAGCGTGCCGCATGCTGAGCTGGCATTAAGTTAGGAAGTAGTAATACTAGAAAAGGGCACTTATATACATGCCTCTGGTGTAGTGAGGAGGAAACCCTTAAGCTTATGCCTACTCTTAAGTGTGTATGGTGGAAGACCCTGAAAAATATGTAGCTAGCCCTTGGCAAAAAATGTCATTCTATTTAGTTGGTGGAATTTAGTGACTCCTATTGTTGTGTGGAATGTAGAATGTAATGTGGAATTCCTGCCAAATTCCACCAAACCCTGCATATCAGATTTTTTTTCCCCACAAAGCTCCACTGGCAAGCAAGATTTGCCATGATTTCCAGTCGCTAAGACAACTTCCGGCGAGATTGTCTAACACGGGTGGTCGCGAGCAGTTGCTGGCAGAGGGCATATTTTCATTTAGATTTTGTACTCGAGCGGCAGCGAAAACAACTCAAGTGGGCATACGCTTTTGAGTGCGACATGCCTATTTCAGCCCTTTGGCAGAGCTCCACAGAATCGCGCAGAGTTTTTTTGAGCTCCACCAAGTGAAATTCCACAAGTTCCGCCCACATCTAGCTATAGCATGATCGCAAGATTTGGGAATGCTGGATTAGAATATGAAACAGTGCATTTTGAAGAAGTGGACTGACAGTGAAATTAGGAGGAGGGAAAACATCAAGGGCTGCAGAGGCAGACGAGGCACAAATACCAACCACAATAGAGCCTTGCAAGGAGACACAACAGTGCAGAGTTCTAGACATTAAGGAGCAAGTGGATAGACAGGAGAGAGAGTTTCATATTATGCAGGTTCCTAGGATAACCAGGAGACCTGGGCAAACTCAGGGGACACAATGAGCAAGGTGGACAAGGGGACAATAGTAGATGTTGCAGCCACTGAAAAAATAAAGGACTTGAAAGATTAACTATTACTTTCAACAACAGAAACATCGGAGAATGCCCAGTGATATGGCAAGGAAAATAAGCCAACCCCTGTCAAACAATGCCTTTAAGGCATTTTTCTTGGACTTGAAGCAGTCTTTTTTTAGGCGATTTAAACACTGAGGCAGCAGACATCAGCTGAGAGCTTAACAAGGTAAATACGGACCCGCAAGCAATAAACCAACATTTGGAAAATGCAGATAGTTAACTAGAAGCAGCTTCAGTTGGTCTACACACAACAGTGGCAAACACAATTGAAGTTCCTCCTTTATATAAGTACAGATATAATGTTGAGGCAAGAAACCTCAAAGATTCACAGGGGAAGGACAAATATATATGAGGAAATGTATCAAGCTATCCTGAAAGTGGGGCTCAAAACCCGAATAGAAATATTACCACTGGGTTATCAGACAATTCAAGGACTCTTGAAGCCTAGAGACATAGTAGCCAAATGGAAGACCTAAGCATCAAAGAAAAACGTCTTTAAGATGCTCAACAGCAGGTAAGATTCAGCTGCAAGGCCAATCAAATTGTTCTGTTTCATGATGTATCTGAAAGAACTTTACAACTGAAATGAGAGATGTGGTCAGTGACACTGGAACTATTACAGAAAAACATAGGTTATAGCTTGCTACATTAGATATGGTAGGACAAAGAAGCTACTACGAGTAGGTGAATGAGCCCCAACATTGTCCAGGAATTTGTTTATAGAAACATTTGCATATAGCACTCTTACATTTTAATCCAATACTTGTCTAGTAAACCAGACTGAGTCTGGACAGAGCGAGGATGAGAGAAAGTGAGAGGTGAGAGAGGGTAAAGCGATGTGAGAGTGCAATATGCAGACTTTCTATGCTTAAAACATTCTAACCTAATCCCATTTACGCACTGCCCATGGGAAGACACTACATACCGTGCATTACTGCTCTTTTAAATTAGATAAGTGCTGTATAACAAACCGAAACCAAAGGGGATGATGGACGGAGTATTGAACACTGCAAGCACTCACCCCCAGTCAACTGATCTGGGTTTAATCCAGCATCATTCTTTAGCTCACTCTGCCACCCCAGTTCAGACATGGTCATATGCAAATCAGTCTGACCCTGTTTCTCATGGGAACAGTCCAGCCCGAACTGCCAAGCCATGTCTTCCCTGGACCAGAAACGAGCATCCTGGGACCGGTTTCTGGCTAATCAGTTGTCATCAGCCAGGCTAGCTTGAATCCATTGGCAAAGTGAGCAAGGGACCCACGTCTGGCATGCTCTGCCAATTTCGGGCAAACAAAGCAAAACCATAGGGGATGATGGACGGAGTGTTGAACAATGCAAGCACTCACCCCCAGTCAACTGATCTGGGTTTAATCCATCATCATTCTTTATCTCACTCAGCCACCCCAGTTCAGACATGGCCATATGCAAATCAGTCTGACCCTGTGCCTCATGGGAACATTCCAGCCCGAACTGCCAAGCCATGTCTTCCCTGGACCGGAAACAAGCATCTGGGACCGGTTTCTGGTTAATCAGCCAGGCTGTTTTGTAATTACTGGAAAAAGTGTTTTCTGATTTTTTGGGGGTGGAGGGGTAGGCAGCCGAATAAACACTGATAAGCACTTTTTTTGAAAGATTTGGAAACACTGAAAAAAACACCACTGAAATCCACAAAAAATAAACAAATAATAAAAAAGAAAGAAAACTACTTATCTACTATCCCTAACCTGCTTACCATGGAATGAGAAATCGTAAGATGGCATTACTGTTTCCAGACCATCTGACGTCCCTTCTATTTGCCTCATATAATAAGAAAAAAGAGGACTCTCCTCTGTCCTGCCTATTCCAGCAAGGGTTCGTTTTGGCCATTGGCATCACCAGTCTCGCTTCCAGGTATTTTGTACACCTATTGGTGGAACCTAGGGGTTAGGCTCTCCTTTGGTCAAATAGAGTATCCTGTACAAACCTAAAACAATACGAACCATAACACACTCACAATTCCAATACAAGGCTGTAACACAAGTCAAGAAATGTCTTAAGATCTAGTTTCCCCAAGTGCAGATGAGGTCATTATGGAATGTAATCTAAATATAGTAAGGGACCCGGAGTGAGATAGGTGTGGTGTAGGGCAAAGCACAGATGGCGCAGTGTCCAGTGGGTTAAAAGGGAGATTCATGTGGCAAACAAGAGAGGGATTATTTGCGCGCCCACATCCACAAGTCATACTCCCATCTTGACTCTCCACAGATCTCCCAAGGCGTCTCCGGGAGCAACGCTTCATTTTAAATCCACACTGACCTGAGGACTACGAACCTTGTGTTCCCTGGTCGCGCATCGTACATTGCGCACTGCATCATTTGTAGCTGCCCCCTTACCTGCACGCGCCCCAGAGCGCCTCCCGCTGATCGTCCCCTCCTTGCCGGTCTGGTCCACGGAGCAGGGACGGGCGAGTCCACCATCTTGGCCGGCTCTGGGGTCAGCGCTGCAGTCTTTTGGCCCCTCCCCCCCTGGCAAGCATTTCAGGCGCCTGGCGGATCCCGCGCCTATCTTGACTCTCCACAGATCTCCCGAGGCGTCTCCGGGAGCAACGCTTCATTTTAAATCCACACTGACCTGAGGACAACGAACCTTGTGATCCCTGGTCGCGCATCGGACATTGCGCACTGCATCATTTTTAGCTGCCCCCTTACCTGCACGCGCCCCAGAGCGCCTCCCGCTGATCGTCCCCTCCTTGCCGGTTTGGTCCACGGAGCAGGGACGGGCGAGTCCACCATCTTGGCCGGCACTGGGGTCAGCGCTGCAGTCTTTTGGCCCCTCCCCCCCGCCACACCCCTCGGTCCTCCTCCATTATGTGTCCCTATATCTTGGTCACACGGCCCCGGCAGCGCAGCGGGCGCGACGAAGGCGCGCCGAAGTTGCGCCTAAGTGAAGCCTGTCTGCGCCCGTCCACGACGGGCCGGGACCAGGGGCCGCAGACTCTGTCCATTCTTTGGTTTACACCTCAGCTCAGCTCTCTGCACACTCTGCAACCTCCCCTCCTTCCCCCTCTCTATTGCATCGTCTTGATTCTCTTGGTATCCTTGTCCCCCACCCTCCCTGTTTGCTCTCTCTCACCCACAGCCCTACCTCCCCTCCTTCTGATCCCTCTCCTGTCATTCGCCCTTCTTCTGTCCCCTCGGCAGCTTCTGCTTACCTGCTTAACACTCGCTCTGCAGTCAAGCACCAGCTGGAACTTTTTAATCTTTTGAACACAGACTCCCCAGATTTTTTATTTCTCACTGAGACTTGGTTCTCCACTGACTCCCTTCCAGATCTTCTGGCCATTCTTCCCGATACCTATTATGCCCTCCGAGCAGACCGCCCGGATGGTAAGGTTGGGGGAGGTGTGGCGATGATTATCCGTTCCACTCTGAAATTCCAACTTCTTGCTCATCCCCCCATACCTAACGTGGACTACTTGATAGCCCGATCCCTTAATCTTTCCGTACCTCTTACCGTAGTTCTTATGTATAGTCCCCCTCAAGTCATGCCTTCTTATGTAGCTGCTCTACAGGATCTTTTGGCCACGCTGGTGGTCAACAACTCTTCGGTTCTCCTGCTTGGCGACTTTAACTTCTGGCCAGGTGACCCCAGGGAAGACCTGTCGTCCAAAGACTTTTCCGCTACCCTCCAGTGTTTGAACTTCTCATCCCATGTTTCGGCCCCCACTCACGTCCAGGGTCATATCCTGGACCAAATCTGGTCATCACGCTGCGACGTTTCATCCCCATCTATACTTCCTTGCGTCTGGTCGGACCATTCTATCATATCATTTTCCATCCACTTGGGTTCGGCCGACAAGCTCTCTCTACCCAAAAATATTCTAGCTCGTAGTTGGAACCAGACTGATCTTAATTCTCTCTCGCTCTCCCTGGCTTCCTCTGCTCCTGATCTTACCGATCTCTCTTTGGATTCTCAGGAAGATGCCATCAGTATCTGGCTCTCTTCTTCCTGCGATCAGGTCGCCCCGCTCAAGAAGGTCAAAGCCGTCCGCCCCATGACACGCACAAATGGTTTACTAGTGAGCTCAAAGCTCTCAAACTCGACCTCAGGCGGTCGGAACGTCATTGGAGACGGAACTATTGTCCTACTCTCCGCGCCAAATATAGACTCCTTCTCAACGATTATAAAAGAGCGATCCTCGCGGCTAAAACTAAATACTTCACCGAGAGACTGGCCCTCTCTGCCAATAAATCTCGAGAAATATTTTCCTTGGTTCACAATCTTGCCACCTCTGACCGCACTAGCCTTGTCCCATCTCAGATCCTCACTCAATGACTATTTTATTGACAAGATCGTCAACATAAAGGCCAATATTCCTACTGTGCTTCAACCCGGCTTTTCCTGCACCCTCCCCTTGCCCTCCTCCTCTGGATCATTTTCCACCCATCTCTCTGGACCGATTCCTCAACCTGCTTGTAAAAGTCAAATCTGGTTCTCCGGCGGACTGTGCTCCTGCACGGATTCTCAGAACTCTCTTTACTAGCTGCCCTGCCCCTCCTCTTGCCCTTCTTAACGCTTCTTTGGCCGTGGGCTCTGTTCCTTCATCTTTCAAATCGGCTATAGTTCTTCCCATACTTAAAAAAACTGGTCTGGATCCCTCTCTTCTTCCTAACTTTAGGCCTATCTCTCTTCTCCCCTATCTGGGTAAGATCCTTGAAAGCTATGTTACATCTTGTTTGTCCACCTATATCTAGGAGACCCACCTCCTGGCCTCCCACCAGGTGGGTTTTCGCCCAGGCCATTCCACGGAGACAGTGGTCCTCGCGGTCCTGGACGAACTCAAGGGGAAAGCTGACATCAATCTCCCCCAAGCCTTGGTCCTCCTCGATTTGTCCGCTGCGTTTGACACGGTCGACCATTCCATCCTTCTCGACCGTGTCAGCGCAGCGGGCATCCGAAGCGCTGCCCTCTCTGGGCTTGCGTCCTTTCTTCAAGGTAGGTCCCAAGCGGTCCACCTCTCGGGTTTCTCCGCTCCTCCTCGTTCGGTTACCTGTGGGGTCCCCCAAGGTTCTTCCCTTTCCCCTCTTCTTTTCAATCTTTATATCCACCCTCTTATCATCTCTCTTCTCGAGCTGGGGTTCTCTGTGTGTACGCGGATGACCTGCAGCTCGTTTTCGATCTTTCCTCCCCTTCTGATTCCCTCCCTAAGTTCTGTTCCACCTTAGTTTTCATATCTGTATGGATGAGCATCAATCATTTGAAGCTCAATCCTGACAAGACAGAGCTTGTCCTCACGGGTGGTCCCTCAAACCCTTGGTCCTCGCTCCATTGGCCCCCTTCCTTCGGTTCCCTCCCTTCACCGGTTTCCTCTGTTCGAACCCTGGGCATCAAGGTCAGCCATGACCTGTCCATGCATGCCCAAATTAGCTCCGTCGTATCCTCTTGTTTTTTGTCCCTCCGTCTCATCCGTAAGATTTCTCGGTTTTTCTCGTCGGGCGCCCTTAAAACCATCGTCATGGCTCTTATCACTTCCCGCCTTGACTACGGGAATGGCCTGTACGTGGGCATACCTGCTTATGAAACCCGCCGCCTTCAGGCCTTTCAAAATCCGGCAGCCCGCCTCATTCTCCGTCTCCCCAAATCTTCCCACATTACCCCTGCACTCAAGTCCCTTCATTGGCTTCCTGTGCACCTCAGATCTTTTTTCAAATTGACCTGTTTGGCCTTTCGGGCCCACACCCGCTCAGCTCCTCTCTTTATCAGATCTCTCATCACTCCTCATGCCCCCAGTCGCACTCTCCGCTCCTCCTCTCTTTCCCTTCTGCATGTCCCCCGCTTCCGTAAATCCAGAACTGGGGGCACCCGATTTTCGGTGTTGGCCCCACGGTTCTGGACCAGTCTTCCTCTTTCCATCCGTTCTATTCCCATCTATACTCACTTCCGTAAAGCTCTCAAAACTTTTCTGTTTTCCCAGGAATTTCCCTGCTAGTCTCCCTGGGTCCCCTCTGTGAGTCTGGTCAAGTCCCCAGCGCCAGGAAGCCGCTCGGCCGCAGTGCGCTTAACCAAGTTCCTTTTTCATTTTCATTTCATTTTCATATAGATAACTTGTCGCTGTCCCAGGGCTTCACCAAACATATCCCAAATTACCATTTCAGACCATGCTCAGATAGAGATAATTTAGAAGGGAATTGGAAATTCGATATAGGGTTATTTAGAGACTTGTTTTAAGGAAAATACAGTTGTGAACACACTGCTGTCAAAAAGGGGAATGACCATTATTCTATTGGCCCAGGCTGCTAGGTAGAGAATTTTAACCCTGGATAAAACGAATTCAGATATTAGGGAATTAGAGATTATAGATAAACAGGTACCGTCACATGCAGAGAAGAGGCAACAGGCAGTCTTAACGGAGGCATCTTCTATAATCAATACAAAGAGGGTTAAAAATTGCTGTTGAAGCTAGAACAAATGGTTTATTATAAAAGTGACATATTGTCCTCATGCTGGTTTAGAGAGTTGGGCGCCAATGGATGAAGACATGTTGGGAGTCCTAATTTACTGTGAGGGGGAGAGCAATAAGGTAGCAGCTCTCCTAGCTGCGGTAGAAAACGTCAAAAAGCTTCTAGACCAGGGGGGTTTGGTACTAATCATCCTTCTGGAGCTCTGCATTTGAATCTGTAAATCATAACATTCTTGCAGAAAGAATACATAGAGTTTGAATTGCCGGATCAGCCCTAACCTGGTTCAAGTCATTCCTGGTAGACAGAACCCTTCAGATTTTTGAGGGGAACTCTTTTTCGGACACTTCCTCTCATATGGGGAGGACCCCAAGGCTCCAAGTTGAGCCCTACTTTTTTTAATTTGTATATGAGACGTTGGCTGATATTGCCCTCCCCTATGGATTTCATTAATATCGGTGGCAGACTAAACACAACTGGTTTTCTACTTCTCCCAGAATTGGCCATAAAGGCCTAGGAATGTGGCTGGACAAATCTCTTAATATAGACTTCCCCCATGCCATAAAGCCTGCCACCATCTTTTATGGCATATTAAGGATGTGGCACAAAGTCCTCCCTCTTCTTCTTCCATTACAAAAAGACTGTGAAGGAACTGGGGTCACCAGGTCCCCGGGGGGTAGCTTGGCCCGAGGAGGTAGGCACCCAAAGCTTAGGTGTAAAGTGACCATACAGCACACGCATCCACTGAGACCGGTAACGCACACAATGACTTAGACCACACCAGTGACTTTTAATTTAAAACAATGTGCTTTTATCTGGAAAAAATGCAGGGTATGCAATTACTCAATGCATTAACTCATTAGCACCTGTCCTCAGCGTGAACATTTCATTATATTACTGTAGGCAATTAATCAGCATCATCCTAATGAAGAATAAACATTTCCTCATGTAAAGCAACCATTTCATTCAAGGAAATCAAACGTTGCATTGCTCAGCAATAAAAATTTCATGAATCAGGGGTAAACATTTCATTACATAGGAATAACCAACTCCTTGAGCAAATAGGGACATTTCATTTAGCAGTGATGGCCCACTCATCAGGCAGAAATAAACGGGTATCAAAACATTTCTTCAGATCCCAATATTTCTTCAGGAATCAAGCATTTCATCACTTATAAACATTGTCTCCGCCTGTCAGGAGCTATTCCCCAACCAAAGGTTAACTTTTATCAATTGCGGCCCTCCCCCGGTGCCTTTTGGGGGCCTCGGCCCAGTCCCAGTACTTATAGGGCCAACGGGGCCCAGCAACAGACTTCCCCGCAGGAGGGGAGGACACGGGCCACCCTTACTGCTCCCAGGGGCCCGCTTGTCCACAGAGTCTTCCGTCCTCCTCCCCGGGGGTGATTACCTTGTAATCTTCGGCTCCTCCTGAGCCCTCGCGGAGATCTCCAGCTGGGGTGTGGCACCCGGGGGCGCGCGCTCACTACAGCGCCCTCCGGTGATGTCGGCCTCTTAGGGGGGGGGGGTGGCGCCACCCTTCGGGGTTGATGGCGGCTAATGGGGGCTCTCGGGCTTGGCCTGAGCCTCCGCACGGGCTTCTCCTCAGGTCCCGGGGCTCCGAGCTCTTCCCGGGCCCAATGCCAATCAGCGGCCTCACCTGACGGGGCTCGATGGCGCGGACCAATTGGTGCACTGCGGGGGGGCGGGGCTTGTGACGCGTCCCCGTCACGTGACGAGAGTTCCTCGCTTCTGAGGCCTAGCGTGGCCGTAGGCAGCGTCAGGCCCTCGAGAGGCACAGCACGGCCTATTTGGGATTCCGGCGGCCCTCTCCTCACACCGGGGGCCGCCGCAACGTTACGCCCAGCGGGGTCCTCCTTCACTCAAACGCCCGGCTGCGGCGGCACGGACTGTGACAGGCAGCCCCCATGCGGCGCTCTTCAGCGTTCACAGCGTTCTCCGGGCCGCGTGATGCAGAACGGCCGGGCTTTTGAGGGGGAAGCGCGGCAGGGGCACGCAGATCACTGATGACCGGGGCAGCGGTGGTGAGTTGCACAGAGTTCTTCTCAGGTAGCGCGTCACGGGGGCACACAGCGCACTTGAAGGCCAATTGGCGCTTGACAGAGTTACAGCGCTTCGAGACAGTCTCGGCAATAACGCTTTGGTGCAGCCCTAGTCCCAGGAATCACAACACTCTCAGGGGGGAATGCAGCGCTTGGTAGAGATGGCGCTGAGGGCAGGTTCCTCAGTAGCGCTTTGTGGGCCTAGCGCTTCAGAGCACAGTAGGGGAGCGCTGGGCAGGTAGGACAGGTCCGTGTTCCAGCGCTTCCCAAGCAGGTAGACAAGGCAGGACAGGCCACACTGGGCAGCTTGTGGCGGGACACAGTCCAGGCAGGGCAGATGACAGGCGCTGGTTACCTGGTTGATCCCCAGTAGTCCTGGTTAGTACAGGTAGGTAGATTCTTTCGGAGCTAGATGGTTCATGTGCCCTTGGTAGGGAGTTACTTGAAGAGAGGGGGGGTTGAGTTGAAGGCTTGACAAGTTTCCTCAGCAGGTCACTTCAGGTGGTCCCTGGGTTCCCCTCCCGCCTGGCCAGATCAGTGGGCTAGTTCAGTGTTCCTCGCACAGCTTGGTGGGCAGCGCCTAAACCCTGTCACCCCCAGCAGTATAGGTTCCTGACTAGACCCTACCGCCTAAATCTCCTGCGTAGGGTCCCCCAGGTCAGCAATGCCCCAACTGCCTAAAAACTTTCCTTCCTTCCTTTCTTTATACATGCCCAGGTCAGGTGACCTCCCTCTAAGGCGGCATAAACAGACTCCGCCCCTATTCTAGAAGGTTCCAGGAGCTTCCCTAATCTAACTATGGGCAGGCAAGGCAGGCTGGTATGAGAACAATGTTTAGGGTTTCCAGCCAGCTCCTGGCAACTAGAGTGTGACTAAAAAGACCACACTGCAGTAGCAGGGGCCTGTGGCAGCCATGTTTGAAGTAAAGAGCGCCTGCACCTTACCGTTGATTAGCAATGGGAAGGTGCTCGGAGACCTAACGCCAACAAAAAAGAAGGTGGGAAAAATGAGGCAAGGGCGGAAAAAAATAAGGAAAGACCACCCTAGGGTTGACAGGTCTAACAGACTTGTAATTTAGTTGCTTTTCCTCGCTCGCTTGGATTATGGCAATTCACTTTACCTTGGTGCACCCTAAGCCACCGTAAAGGGATTGCAGGTGGTACAGAACACCGCCGCGCGAGCATTCCTAGGCATCAATCTGCTCGACAAGCTCTAGGTCTCCTTTACTGGCTCCCTGTCACTGAAAGGATCACATTCTAATCGCTCTGCATTGTACAAAAAAGGGCCCTAATCATTCTACCCTTGGTGTCACCCTATATTCGTGGGAAATCGTTGCTCTCTTCTAATGCTTATTTTGCTATGGTCCCTGCCATCAAAAGAGCGAAATACGCGAGCGAGCGTTTTCATATAATGCGGCCAAACTTTGGAATAGTCTTCCTTTCTCCCTTCGTTCAAATTGTAAGGAACTCTCCTTCTGAAAATCTTTGAAACCCTGGGCCTTCTCTAACGGATCTCTAAACCTATTTTCTGTTTCTATGCATAAATCACAATTAGGAGGGCACCTTAGTGACACTCCCTAGGTGTATAAATCCCCTTCCTTTAGGGCCTTGCTCCCTCCTGGTACACAGGTACCAAACCTGACCCCAGGCCAACTGGCCTTTTACTGGGGCTAGAATGCTCTTTGTCCAAAATATCAGGGCTTAACTGGGGCCTTCCACTGGCCCCTTGGGCTGACTTGGCAGCGAAAACACTGCGTGCAATGCACTGGGGGCGTGGGTGCAACTCCCCCTCCTCATCATGAAGCAAAAGGATATGCCCCATGTTGCAGCTGCCCGCGCTCTCGCGGTACTGCTGGGGAAATTAGACCTGTCACCAATGTGGCTCTCAGGTCCCACTCAGGGAACCAAAATTGCCCCAACAAGAAATCAGCACTGGCACTCTTCGTGCCTGGGGAACCCCATCCTGGGACTACTGAACAAAATTGCCCCTAACAATGTAGCTGTCTGCTCTCCTGCGGGCCAGCTGAGGGAAACCGGCACTGGCACCAACGACGTACAAATCCGAGGCCCACTCACCGGGGCCTTCTTGTTAGGCATCACAGTCTATTTTCAGGTAGGCGGGTAGGGAGACTCCGACTCGGTCTCCCCCTCACCAAGGACAGCCCTAGGACCCCAGGCAGCCTCCCAAGATGGACGGTAGCCTTGAGAGCTCCGTGCTCACTCCCCACGCTCGGGAGCTATCTCCGGTCCCATTTCTCTGTGCGCCTGGGACCCGCGCTGCACTTTAGCGGGGAGCCCACGAGGCTCCAGTCCCCACAACAAGCTCCGGCACCGAGAGCCCCACCTCCACCCAGGCAGAACCTCTGCCTGTCTTCCGGCAGCCCTTCAACGGGATAGGCCGTGCACAGCACGTCTGCAGAGCAGCTGGCCCCGCCCACAGTCAGACGCGGGTGCCTGACTTCTGTTTTTCGGCGCTCCTCTTCTCCTGGCAGAAGTGCGGGGTAGGCTCCCACCTTAAAATACACACATGTGGGGGGTTCGCGACTCTCCAAAGCTGGTAATTGCGGGGTGGGCTCCCGCTCCCCTCCAGCAATGCGGGGGAATCCCCACTGAATCTGGCGCAGCTCCGTGCTGCATAAACACCAGCACTCTCCCCATCCTGGGAAAGATATAGCGCTCACAAGGTGCTCTGGCTAAGGTTTCGGGGGTACAAGGCTGGGCCCAGGCAGGCCAGCTCACAGGTCCCTCCAGCAGGGAGGCAGTCCCTCGTGGCGGTTCCTCCTGGGACCCAGCTGCAGCAAGTCCCCAAGTAGCAAGGAAGCACAACACACGGGGTCACAGCCCCAGTATAAATACAACATTTTCCTTTGTCTGCGTTGGCACAGGGCTTGGGGGAACTAGCCTCAACTGGTTCTGGCAGGTAGTGAAGCACACACCACAGGGGCACAGAGCCAGCATTCACCTAGGCAGGCAAAGACCTATTAAGGGTCAGGGGACTACTCCTCCCACTACTCCAAATGCAGATCCCCTATTCAGTCTAGCGCTGACTCACCCTGCTCTCCCTGGAAACACTTATCGGGGAATCCCCAATGCATTCCTATGAGCAGTGAGAAACCAAAATAGCTGTGTGTCACTAATAGGACATGTCGCACACTTAAGGTACATGTCCTACCTTTTGCCTACAATGCACCCTGCCCATAGGACTAGCTAGGGCCTAACTTAGGGTTGACTGACATGTAGTAAAAGGTGGGGTCACAGATGTGGCACACACTGTAGGTGTCGCGTCACAGCGGCAGTAGCATTGCGCCCACAGGCCCTGCAATGGCAGAAGCCTGACACAGGTTTGAAAGGCTATTTTGATGGGTGGCGCAATCAGCGCTGCAAGCCCACCAGTAGCATTTAATATACTGGCCCTGGGTATCTGAGATACCACTTTACAAGGGACTGACAGGTAAATTAAATACGCCAAATAGGTGTAGACCAATCTTACCATCCTTACCACAGAGCGCGCACACACTTTACATTGAACAGCAGTGCTAAAGTGCCCATAATCCTAAAACCACCAACACCATGCCAGAAAGAAGGCTAGGAGGAAGGAAAAAAGTTCAGGGAGGACCCTGCAAAAAGGGCCAAGTCCAACACCCCCACATTAACTAAATTGTACCTTAAGCCTAATGTCCATAGAGTTGGATGCTAAGGTTTAAAACAAATTGCTTTGACTAGGGGCACTATGTCAGGGCTGTCACAGGAAAATCCAGGCATGGTTGCTTCCACGTACACCTCTGATTTAGAGCTACACTACGCTTATTTTTAAGGAATTGCCTTCTCATACTGACAAAGTGCAGTGCAATGAGAAATCCAACGAAAGACACTAAGTACGAAATCTGAGTGCAAACAAGATTAGAAAAAAGACAATTTGTGTGGGAAAAATGTTTTGGTATGCTTTAGGTGTGGTAGTAAAAACTATGTGTTCGAGGCATATGGGCTGCAGATGGTACATTTATGACTAGATCGCCATCTGGTGTTGGGCTCGGATGATTGCACTTGTTTTTCTCTTGGAGAAGTCTTTTGTCGTCACAAGACTGGTGACTCCTCCTTTGGGTGCTAGTGCGCATGGGCATCGGCTCCATCCTTAGATTGTTTTTTTCCGCCATCAGGTTCGGATGAGGATCGAAGCGCTCCGGATCGACTTCGGGAAAAAGTGATATTTCGGCACGTATTCCCTTTCCAATTCGACGGTATTGTCACCGAACGCAAGTTCATTCCATTCCGATGCATTTCGACGTCCACAATAAACATTTTCGACTTCTACGTCGACGAGACCGGGAGGCCTATCTCGACGTAGTCCAGCCCGGAGTCCATGGAAAGGACTCCATTTAAGAGATGTCCAACGTGTGGTGCTAAGTTCCCACACAAGGACCTACACAAGGTGTGCAATCTTTGCCTATCACCTGAACACGAATCCCGGGACTGTGAAGCCTGCGCAGCATTCTCCTCCAAGTCGACAATTAGAAACCGTCGAGCCCGAAGACACGAGGTATCGAGAATGCAGTCGGAGGCAATCCCGGAGCTGTTCGAGGCCCAGCACCCCGAAGAAGAAGAGGAAGATGAGGACGAGTCGGGGTCGGAAGTGGACGAGTCTGATGTCGAAGAAATCGACGTTCAACAAACCGTGAGTGACGACGTCCCCTTACCAAAAAACCGACCCCGTTTGGTGTCAACTCCGCCTTCGAGCCCGGTCAGACTACCGAAGAAAGTTTTCCGACGCCCCGCCTTCGGGCCCGGCAACGAAAACGAAACGAAACACTCGGCCTCCCACCATGTCGGATCCGAGAAACGGTCGACATCGACACCGAAGCTCCATACAAAGGAGGGCTTGCAGTTGAAACGTTCCATGTCGAAACCGAAACATGCTTCGACGTCGAAGACTTACTCAACACCGAAAAAATCGGAATCGAGCAAATTCTCGGTGCCGAAAACACAGAACATTGACGGTCAGAAGCAAAGGCACCTTTCGGAACCAAAAACTTCGGTACCGACACAGGAGCATCAGACAGATCCAAACCAAAAGACTTTGTTTATCGATCCGCAAACTGGCAAAGTGGTGACAAAATTACCTAAAAAGAGGAAGAATGAAGAGCTGGACGACAAAGCTCTTCCTCCTAAAAAGAGAACAAAGGGGACAAATACAACTCCTCCCTTTTCTCCTCAACCTAGAGACACACCCTCTTCTACTCTTCCTCACACTATGCCAGCTATTCCTCCACATTCTACACCAAGACCATCTACACCTCAAACAGATGTAGAAAGTGATACAGGGAAGGGAGAACTTCATGGGGATGACGACACTGCCCCAGATGAAGCAGACCCATGGGAGAATTATAATGCAGGGTCAGATGATAACGACCCAGAATTATACCACTCAAAACCTTCACCACCTGATGATAATACAAGTTTTGCACAGCTGATTAATAGGGCAGCAAAATATCATAAGGTAGACTTACACACGGAACCTCAAATAGAGGATTTCCTTTTAGAAACACTACTTGCTGCACAAAGAACTTCAGGAACACTACTGAAGGGTCTTCTCAATCACACAGCAGACATATTTAAAGACCCGGTGAGGGCTAGGGTATTAAACCCAAGAATTGATAAAAAATATAAGGCAGCCCCAAAGGACCCAATATTTATCAAAGGAACGGTACCTCTGGACTCACTTGTAGTCACAAACGCTCGTAAAAGAGCAAACTCATTATCTACAGGAGAAGCTCCTCCTCCTGATAAGGAGTACAAGTTAATAGATGCATCTGGCAAAAGAGTAGCATCCCAAGCAGCAAACAGCTGGCGCATAGCTAATACACAAGCGCTACTTGCACGCTATGATAGAGCTCATTATGATGAGTTAGAAAAACTCATTACACATCTCCCTAAGGAATATCAAAAAAGGGCAGACCAGCTCATACAAGAAGGGAAGATAATTAACACTTCCATTAAGTGCGCCTTAGACGCAGCAGACACTGCAGCAAGATCCATCAAAACCAGTATCATGTTAAGAACACATGCATGGCTTAGAGTCTCAGGGTTCAAACAAGAAGTACAAACATCCTTATTGAACCAACCTTTTGATGAAAAAACACTTTTCGGCTCAGGTACAAATGAGACTTTAGTAAAGATGAAAAAAGACACAAACGGCTAAATCAATGGGAGCATTACAACAGCCAACTCAAAGGGGTTCCTTTCGTAGGTCCACCTATAGAGGCGGGTCAAAGAATACAGGCACAAGCCAGCAATCTACCTCTTTTACACCAACATCACCCAGAGGTAATTCAAGAGGCAGTTACAGAGGTAACAACAACAAGGGTAGAGGTCGCGGGAATAACAACCGCAACTCCCCAACCCCAAAACAGTGACTTCATACAGCTCCCCCCAGACCATATAACACCGGTCGGGGGACGTCTATCACAGTTCCTACCTGTCTGGGAAAACATCACATCAGAGAGGTGGGTGAGACAAATTATCCAACATGATTATTGCCTAGAACTCGCAGCTACCCCACCAAACATCCCCCCCAGACAGCGTTCAATGAGTCAAGATCATCTAACATTGTTAAAACAGGAAGTACTATCACTGCTACAAAAGCATGCTATAGAGAAGGTTCCAAAACATCAACAAGGGACAGGAGTATACTCTCTATACTTCCTAATTCCCAAAAAAGACGGGTCTCTGAGGCCAATTTTAAACCTCAGACCTCTCAATGCATACATAAATTCGGAACATTTCCACATGGTCACTCTCCAACAAGTACTTCCTTTACTGAAGAAAGGGGACTTTCTTTCTACACTGGATCTAAAAGACGCTTACTTTCACATCCCAATTCACAAAGCCCACAGAAAATACCTCAGGTTTGTAGTAGAAGGACAACATTATCAGTTCAAAGTCCTTCCGTTTGGGGTCACAACAGCATCAAGGGTGTTCACAAAATGCCTAGCAGTAGTTGCTGCACACCTAAGAAGACAACAAATACATGTCTTCCCTTACTTGGACGATTGGCTAATAAAAGCCAAATCACAAGAAGAATGTCTTCAAAACACACAAAAGACCATTCAATTGCTGCACCAGCTAGGGTTTACGGTGAACTACACAAAATCCCACCTGCAACCAAACAAAGTTCAACAATATCTAGGGGCTACTATAGACACAGAAAGAGCCAAAGTATACCCCAATCCAATCGGGATCCAAACAATGATCACGTTGATCCAAAGAGTTCAACCACAACACTCAATAACAACTCGAGTGTTCATGCAGCTATTAGGGATGATGTCCTCCTGTATACTGCTAATACCATATGCCCGACTACAAATGCGTCAACTGCAAGAATGTCTAGCAACACAGTGGAATCATGCTCCAGGTCAGATTATAGATCTGGTGTTGGTAGACGACCGCACACATCGCTCTCTGAAGTGGTGAAACACAACAAACATTTACAAGGGGCGGTCGTTCCTAGAACCGATTCCACAAGTGATACCAACAGCGGATGCATCGCTCATCGGATGGGGAGCGCATATGGAGAAATATACAGTGCAGGGAAGAGGGAGTGTACAGCAAAAAAGACTGCACATCAATTATCTACAACTACTAGCAGTGTTTCTAGCATTAAAAGCTTTTCAAATGCAGATTCTCAACAAAGCAATCCTGATCAGAACAGACAACATGACTGCAATGTATTATATTCAAAAACAGGGGGGGGACACACACTCTCCAACTATCCAGACTACCGCAGGACATTTGGAGATGGGCCATTCCTCAAAAGATCTATCTGTTAGCCGAACACCTACTAGGAGTTCAAAATCAGATAGCAGACATCTTAAGCAGAGAGTCAGAACAACAACACAAATGGGAATTGCACAACCAAATACTGCAGCCATTCTTCCAAAGATGGGGACAACCAGAGATAGATCTCTTTGCCACTCATCAGAACGCAAAATGCCAAACCTTCGCATCCAGGCACCCACACCAGCTGTCCCAGGGCAATGCGTTATGGATAAATTGGTCCAACAAATTTGCTTACGCTTTTCCCCCTCTCCCACTAATTCCATTAGTGGTTCGAAAACTGCAACAACATTCAATGACAATAATACTAGTAGCACCCACGTGGGCACGACAGCCGTGGTTCACCACGCTACTGCAACTCTCACAGGTGCCATGTCAAAAGTTAAGAATATTACCCATGCACCTTACACAGAACCATGGAGAAATAATGCACCCAGATCCCATACAATTGAACCTAGCGATCTGGCTCCTGAGGTCATAGAATTTGGATACTTAGATTTACCTCCAAACTGTATGGAAATCATTAAGCAAGCAAGACGTCCTACCACCAGAGCATGCTATGCAGCAAAGTGGAAAAGGTTTGCTGTATACTGTAACAGTAACAACATCAACCCTCTGGACGCATCCACTAAAGAGATTATTTGCTATTTACTACACTTGCAGCAATGTAACCTTGCTTACACCTCTATTAGAGTACATCTTGCAGCTATAGCAGCGTACCTGCAAAACAGGCAACATCTTTCCCTGTTTAACCCTTTCGATGCTCATGACAAGCTCCGCCCGTCATGAGGCACGGTTGAGCTGTGCTTATGACGAGCTGAGCTCGTCATGAATAAAGGCAACTATGTGGTTCCAGCACTGGGGGGGGGGGGACGCCTAGCAACCAAGGTGTTAAAGTGCCAGCAAGAAAAGCTTTCATTGAAGGCCTCAAAAGAGTCATTCCACCAAGACTACCGCCTTCCCCAGTCTGGAATCTCAACATAGTACTTACCAGACTAATGGGACCACCTTTCGAACCCAAAATTCTTGCCTAAAGTAATTTCAGCATTCCACATCAATCAGCCAGTGAAACTACCAATCTTCTTCCCAAAACCACAGACGGTAGCAGAAAGGGCCCTACATACATTAGATGTAAAAAGGGCAATATTGTACTACATAGAAAGAACACAAACTTTCAGAAAAACAAAACAACTATTTGTAGCGTTTTCTCCTACACTTAAGGGCAATCCTATCCCTAAAGCAGGCATTGCCAGGTGGATTGTAAACTGTATACAAATATGTTACTTAAAAGCAAAAAGGACATTAACTGTTCCTCCTAGAGCTCACTCTACACGTAAACTAGGAGCATCTATGGCATTCTTAGGAAACATTTCTCTAGATGACATATGCAAAGCAGCTACCTGGGTTACACCGCATACCTTCACAAAACACTACTGTGTTGATGTGCAGGCAACACAACAGGCTAGAGTGGCACAAGCTTTACTAAAAACTTTATTTCAAACTGTTGCAACAGACACTGGTGACCACGGCTAGGGAGATAACTGCTGTATAGTCTATTCATAAATGTGCCATCTGCAGCCCATATGCCTCGAACGGAATATGCTACTTACCAGTATGCATCTGTTCTTGGCATAGAGGGCTGCAGAGTGGTACATGCCCTCCCAGCCTCCCCGGAAACCTGTGTCTGTTCCAACACTATCTTATTTAGATACACTTACATGGGCATTTCTATCTGTATTCTATCATACTACTCCATCTAACCCTACTATGGCAAAACAATCTAAGGATGGAGCTGATGCCCATGCGCACTAGCACCCAAAGGAGGAGTCACCAGTCTTGTGACGACAAAAGACTTCTCCAAGAGAAAAACAAGTGCAATCATCCGAGCCCAACACCAGATGGCAATCTATTCATAAATGTACCACTCTGCAGCCCTCTATGCCAAGAACAGATGCATACTGGTAAGTAGCATATTCCTTTTCAGCCACATAATGCCCCGCCTTACCTCAGGCATGTTTTAACGGCACCAAGAAATTCCGTTTTGCCATACCTGCAAGTATTACGCAATATGGAAGAGGAGGAGGGGCACAGTAATGGTGACAAGTGATGTTGTACTCAGTATAATGAATGTTGGTGCTCAGAGTAATAATTCGGATG
>NW_028247008.1:0-38000 GCF_964263255.1 Lissotriton vulgaris | reverse complement strand
CATCGTTTTTCATCAGAAAATTGATTTTTTGGACTCTACCAAAAATGATTCAAAATGTCATTTGGATCGAGCTTCATGTTGAATAAAAACTTTTTAAACCCTCACAGTGACCAAAATTGCCATTTTTACAGAGTTTTGCTTCCTCAAAATCTTCAAATTTTGACCAATTTCAGGCACAAAAATTACTTTAAACACACTTATTTTAGTTGAAAAAGTAATAACTCACATCCAACCGTCATTTAAAGTCAAAAGATTAAATGTTAAAATTTCATCAATATTGACCATTTTTTCAACGTTAGACTGGTCCGGGGTCATCGTTTTTCATCAGAAAATTGATTTTTTGGACTCTACCAAAAATGATTCAAAATGTCATTTGGATCGAGCCTCATGTTGAATAACAATTTTTTAAACCCTCACAGTGACCAAAATTGCCATTTTTACAGAGTTTTTCTTACTCAAAATCTTCAAATTTTGACCAATTTCAGGCACAAAAATGACTTTAAACACACTTATTTTAGTTGAAAAAGTAATAACTCACATCCAACCGTCATTTAAAGTCAAAAGATTAAATGTTAAAATTTCATCAATATTGACTATTTTTTCAACGTTCGACTGGTCCGGGGTCATAGTTTTTCATCAGAAAATTGATTTTTTGGACTCTACCAAAAATGATTCAAAATGTCATATGGATCGGGCCTCATGTTGAATAACCACTTTTTAAACCCTCACAGTTACCAAAATGGCCATTTTTACAGAGTTTTGCTTACTCAAAATCTTCAATTTTGACCAATTTCAGGCACAGATATGACTTTAAACACACTTATTATAGTTGAAAAAGTAATAACTCACATCCAACCGTCATTTAAAGTCAAAAGATTAAATGTTAAAATGTAATCAATATTGACCATTTTTTCAACGTTCGACTGGTCCGGGGTTATCGTTTTTCATCAGAAAATTGATTTTTTGGACTCTACCAAAAATGATTCAAAATGTCATTTGGATCGAGCCTCATGTTGAATAACAACTTTTTAAACCCTCACAGTGACCAAAATTGCCATTTTTACAGAGTTTTGCTTACTCAAAATCTTCAAATTTTGACCAATTTCAGGCACAAAAATGACTTTAAACACACTTATTTTAGTTGAAAAAGTAATAACTCACATCCAACCGTCATTTAAAGTCAAAAGATTAAATGTTAAAATTTCATCAATATTGACCATTTTTTCAACGTTCGACTGGTCCGGGGTCATCGTTTTTCATCAGAAAATTGATTTTTTGGACTCTACCAAAAATGATTCAAAATGTCATTTGGATCGGGCCTCATGTTGAATAACCACTTTTTAAACCCTCACAGTGACCAAAATTGCCATTTTTACAGAGTTTTGCTTACTCAAAATCTTCAATTTTGACCAATTTCAGGCACAGAAATGACTTTAAACACACTTATTTTAGTTGAAAAAGTAATAACTCACATCCAACCGTCATTTAAAGTCAAAAGATTAAATGTTAAAATTTCATCAATATTGACCATTTTTTCAACGTTCGACTGGTCCGGGGTCATCGTTTTTCATCAGAAAATTGATTTTTTGGACTCTACCAAAAATGATTCAAAATGTCATTTGGATCGAGCCTCATGTTGAATAACCACTTTTTAAACCCTCACAGTGACCAAAATTGCCATTTTTACAGAGTTTTGCTTACTCAAAATCTTCAATTTTGACCAATTTCAGGCACAGAAATGACTTTAAACACACTTATTTTAGTTGAAAAAGTAATAACTCACATCCAACCGTCATTTAAAGTCAAAAGATTAAATGTTAAAATGTCATCAATATTGACCATTTTTTCAACGTTCGACTGGTCCGGGGTCATCGTTTTTCATCAGAAAATTGATTTTTTGGACTCTACCAAAAATGATTCAAAATGTCATTTGGATCGAGCCTCATGTTGAATAACAACTTTTTAAACCCTCACAGTGACCAAAATTGCCATTTTTACAGAGTTTTGCTTACTCAAAATCTTCAAATTTTGACCAATTTCAGGCACAAAAATGACTTTAAACACACTTATTTTAGTTGAAAAAGTAATAACTCACATCCAACCGTCATTAAAAGTCAAAAGATTAAATGTTAAAATTTCATCAATATTGACTATTTTTTCAACGTTCGACTGGTCCGGGGTCATAGTTTTTCATCAGAAAATTGATTTTTTGGACTCTACCAAAAATGATTCAAAATGTCATATGGATCGGGCCTCATGTTGAATAACCACTTTTTAAACCCTCACAGTGACCAAAATTGCCATTTTTACAGAGTTTTGCTGACTCAAAATCTTCAATTTTGACCAATTTCAGGCACAGAAATGACTTTAAACACACTTATTTTAGTTGAAAAAGTAATAACTCACATCCAACCGTCATTTAAAGTCAAAAGATTAAATGTTAAAATTTCATCAATATTGACCATTTTTTCAACGTTCGACTGGTCCGGGGTCATCGTTTTTCATCAGAAAATTGATTTTTTGGACTCTACCAAAAATGATTCAAAATGTCATTTGGATCGAGCTTCATGTTGAATAAAAACTTTTTAAACCCTCACAGTGACCAAAATTGCCATTTTTACAGACTTTTGCTTCCTCAAAATCTTCAAATTTTGACCAATTTCAGGCACAAAAATGACTTTAAACACACTTATTTTAGTTGAAAAAGTAATAACTCACATCCAACCGTCATTTAAAGTCAAAAGATTAAATGTTAAAATTTCATCAATATTGACTATTTTTTCAACGTTCGACTGGTCCGGGGTCATAGTTTTTCATCAGAAAATTGATTTTTTGGACTCTACCAAAAATGATTCAAAATGTCATATGGATCGGGCCTCATGTTGAATAACCACTTTTTAAACCCTCACAGTTACCAAAATTGCCATTTTTACAGAGTTTTGCTTACTCAAAATCTTCAATTTTGACCAATTTCAGGCACAGAAATGACTTTAAACACACTTATTTTAGTTGAAAAAGTAATAACTCACATCCAACCGTCATTTAAAGTCAAAAGATTAAATGTTAAAATTTCATCAATATTGACCATTTTTTCAACGTTCGACTGGTCCGGGGTCATCGTTTTTCATCAGAAAATTGATTTTTTGGACTCTACCAAAAATGATTCAAAATGTCATTTGGATCGAGCTTCATGTTGAATAAAAACTTTTTAAACCCTCACAGTGACCAAAATTGCCATTTTTACAGAGTTTTGCTTACTCAAAATCTTCAAATTTTGACCAATTTCAGGCACAAAAATGACTTTAAAAACACTTATTTTAGTTGAAAAAGTAATAACTCACATCCAACCGTCATTTAAAGTCAAAAGATTAAATGTTAAAATTTCATCAATATTGACTATTTTTTCAACGTTCGACTGGTCCGGGGTCATAGTTTTTCATCAGAAAATTGATTTTTTGGACTCTACCAAAAATGATTCAAAATGTCATATGGATCGGGCCTCATGTTGAATAACCACTTTTTAAACCCTCACAGTGACCAAAATTGCCATTTTTACAGAGTTTTGCTTACTCAAAATCTTCAATTTTGACCAATTTCAGGCACAGAAATGACTTTAAACACACTTATTTTAGTTGAAAAAGTAATAACTCACATCCAACCGTCATTTAAAGTCAAAAGATTAAATGTTAAAATGTCATCAATATTGACCATTTTTTCAACGTTCGACTGGTCCGGGGTTATCGTTTTTCATCAGAAAATTGATTTTTTGGACTCTACCAAAAATGATTCAAAATGTCATTTGGATCGAGCCTCATGTTGAATAACAACTGTTTAAACCCTCACAGTGACCAAAATTGGCATTTTTACAGAGTTTTGCTTACTCAAAATCTTCAAATTTTGACCAATTTCAGGCACAGAAATGACTTTAAACACACTTATTTTAGTTGAAAAAGTAATAACTCACATCCAACCGTCATTTAAAGTCAAAAGATTAAATATTAAAATTTCATCAATATTGACCATTTTTTCAACGTTTGACTGGTCCGGGGTCATAGTTTTTCATCAGAAAATTGATTTTTTGGACTCTACCAAAAATGATTCAAAATGTCATATGGATCGGGCCTCATGTTGAATAACCACTTTTTAAACCCTCACAGTGACCAAAATTGCCATTTTTACAGAGTTTTGCTTACTCAAAATCTTCAATTTTGACCAATTTCAGGCACAGATATGACTTTAAACACACTTATTATAGTTGAAAAAGTAATAACTCACATCCAACCGTCATTTAAAGTCAAAAGATTAAATGTTAAAATTTCATCAATATTGACCATTTTTTCAACGTTCGACTGGTCCGGGGTCATAGTTTTTCATCAGAAAATTGATTATTTGGACTCTACCAAAAATGATTCAAAATGTCATATGGATCGGGCCTCATGTTGAATAACCACTTTTTAAACCCTCACAGTTACCAAAATTGCCATTTTTACAGAGTTTTGCTTAGTCAAAATCTTCAATTTTGACCAATTTCAGGCACAGAAATGACTTTAAACACACTTATTTTAGTTGAAAAAGTAATACCTCACATCCAACCGTCATTTTAAGTCAAAAGATTAAATGTTAAAATTTCATCAATATTGACCATTTTTTCAACGTTCGACTGGTCCGGGGTCATCGTTTTTCATCAGAAAATTGATTTTTTGGACTCTACCAAAAATGATTCAAAATGTCATTTGGATCGGGCCTCATGTTGAATAACCACTTTTTAAACCCTCACAGTGACCAAAATTGCCATTTTTACAGAGTTTTGCTTACTCAAAATCTTCAATTTTGACCAATTTCAGGCACAGAAATGACTTTAAACACACTTATTTTAGTTGAAAAAGTAATAACTCACATCCAACCGTCATTTAAAGTCAAAAGATTAAATGTTAAAATTTCATCAATATTGACCATTTTTTCAACGTTCGACTGGTCCGGGGTCATCGTTTTTCATCAGAAAATTGATTTTTTGGACTCTACCAAAAATGATTCAAAATGTCATTTGGATCGAGCCTCATGTTGAATAACCACTTTTTAAACCCTCACAGTGACCAAAATTGCCATTTTTACAGAGTTTTGCTTACTCAAAATCTTCAATTTTGACCAATTTCAGGCACAGAAATGACTTTAAACACACTTATTTTAGTTGAAAAAGTAATAACTCACATCCAACCGTCATTTAAAGTCAAAAGATTAAATGTTAAAATGTCATCAATATTGACCATTTTTTAAACGTTCGACTGGTCCGGGGTCATCGTTTTTCATCAGAAAATTGATTTTTTGGACTCTACCAAAAATGATTCAAAATGTCATTTGGATCGAGCCTCATGTTGAATAACAACTTTTTAAACCCTCACAGTGACCAAAATTGCCATTTTTACAGAGTTTTGCTTACTCAAAATCTTCAAATTTTGACCAATTTCAGGCACAAAAATGACTTTAAACACACTTATTTTAGTTGAAAAAGTAATAACTCACATCCAACCGTCATTAAAAGTCAAAAGATTAAATGTTAAAATTTCATCAATATTGACTATTTTTTCAACGTTCGACTGGTCCGGGGTCATAGTTTTTCATCAGAAAATTGATTTTTTGGACTCTACCAAAAATGATTCAAAATGTCATATGGATCGGGCCTCATGTTGAATAACCACTTTTTAAACCCTCACAGTGACCAAAATTGCCATTTTTACAGAGTTTTGCTGACTCAAAATCTTCAATTTTGACCAATTTCAGGCACAGAAATGACTTTAAACACACTTATTTTAGTTGAAAAAGTAATAACTCACATCCAACCGTCATTTAAAGTCAAAAGATTAAATGTTAAAATTTCATCAATATTGATTTTTTTTTCAACGTTCGACTGGTCCGGGGTCATCGTTTTTCATCAGAAAATTGATTTTTTGGACTCTACCAAAAATGATTCAAAATGTCATTTGGATCGAGCTTCATGTTGAATAAAAACTTTTTAAACCCTCACAGTGACCAAAATTGCCATTTTTACAGAGTTTTGCTTCCTCAAAATCTTCAAATTTTGACCAATTTCAGGCACAAAAATGACTTTAAACACCCTTATTTTAGTTGAAAAAGTAATAACTCACATCCAACCGTCATTTAAAGTCAAAAGATTAAATGTTAAAATTTCATCAATATTGACTATTTTTTCAACGTTCGACTGGTCCGGGGTCATAGTTTTTCATCAGAAAATTGATTTTTTGGACTCTACCAAAAATGATTCAAAATGTCATATGGATCGGGCCTCATGTTGAATAACCACTTTTTAAACCCTCACAGTTACCAAAATTGCCATTTTTACAGAGTTTTGCTTACTCAAAATCTTCAATTTTGACCAATTTCAGGCACAGAAATGACTTTAAACACACTTATTTTAGTTGAAAAAGTAATAACTCACATCCAACCGTCATTTAAAGTCAAAAGATTAAATGTTAAAATTTCATCAATATTGACCATTTTTTCAACGTTCGACTGGTCCGGGGTCATCGTTTTTCATCAGAAAATTGATTTTTTGGACTCTACCAAAAATGATTCAAAATGTCATTTGGATCGAGCTTCATGTTGAATAAAAACTTTTTAAACCCTCACAGTGACCAAAATTGCCATTTTTACAGAGTTTTGCTTACTCAAAATCTTCAAATTTTGACCAATTTCAGGCACAAAAATGACTTTAAACACACTTATTTTAGTTGAAAAAGTAATAACTCACATCCAACCGTCATTTAAAGTCAAAAGATTAAATGTTAAAATGTCATCAATATTGACCATTTTTTCAACGTTCGACTGGTCCGGGGTTATCGTTTTTCATCAGAAAATTGATTTTTTGGACTCTACCAAAAATGATTCAAAATGTCATTTGGATCGAGCCTCATGTTGAATAACAACTGTTTAAACCCTCACAGTGACCAAAATTGGCATTTTTACAGAGTTTTGCTTACTCAAAATCTTCAAATTTTGACCAATTTCAGGCACAAAAATGACTTTAAACACACTTATTTTAGTTGAAAAAGTAATAACTCACATCCAACCGTCATTTAAAGTCAAAAGATTAAATGTTAAAATTTCATCAATATTGACCATTTTTTCAACGTTTGACTGGTCCGGGGTCATAGTTTTTCATCAGAAAATTGATTTTTTGGACTCTACCAAAAATGATTCAAAATGTCATATGGATCGGGCCTCATGTTGAATAACCACTTTTTAAACCCTCACAGTTACCAAAATTGGCATTTTTACAGAGTTTTGCTTAGTCAAAATCTTCAATTTTGACCAATTTCAGGCACAGAAATGACTTTAAACACACTTATTTTAGTTGAAAAAGTAATAACTCACATCCAACCGTCATTTAAAGTCAAAAGATTAAATGTTAAAATTTCATCAATATTGACCATTTTTTCAACGTTCGACTGGTCATCGTTTTTCATCAGAAAATTGATTTTTTGGACTCTACCAAAAATGATTCAAAATGTCATTTGGATCGGGCCTCATGTTGAATAACCACTTTTTAAACCCTCACAGTGACCAAAATTGCCATTTTTACAGAGTTTTGCTTACTCAAAATCTTCAATTTTGACCAATTTCAGGCACAGAAATGACTTTAAACACACTTATTTTAGTTGAAAAAGTAATAACTCACATCCAACCGTCATTTAAAGTCAAAAGATTAAATGTTAAAATTTCATCAATATTGACCATTTTTTCAACGTTAGACTGGTCCGGGGTCATCGTTTTTCATCAGAAAATTGATTTTTTGGACTCTACCAAAAATGATTCAAAATGTCATTTGGATCGAGCCTCATGTTGAATAACCACTTTTTAAACCCTCACAGTGACCAAAATTGCCATTTTTACAGAGTTTTGCTTACTCAAAATCTTCAATTTTGACCAATTTCAGGCACAGAAATGACTTTAAACACACTTATTTTAGTTGAAAAAGTAATAACTCACATCCAACCGTCATTTAAAGTCAAAAGATTAAATGTTAAAATGTCATCAATATTGACCATTTTTTCAACGTTCGACTGGTCCGGGGTTATCGTTTTTCATCAGAAAATTGATTTTTTGGACTCTACCAAAAATGATTCAAAATGTCATTTGGATCGAGCCTCATGTTGAATAACAACTTTTTAAACCCTCACAGTGACCAAAATTGCCATTTTTACAGAGTTTTGCTTACTCAAAATCTTCAAATTTTGACCAATTTCAGGCACAAAAATGACTTTAAACACACTTATTTTAGTTGAAAAAGTAATAACTCACATCCAACCGTCATTTAAAGTCAAAAGATTAAATGTTAAAATTTCATCAATATTGACCATTTTTTCAACGTTCGACTGGTCCGGGGTCATAGTTTTTCATCAGAAAATTGATTTTTTGGACTCTACCAAAAATGATTCAAAATGTCATATGGATCGGGCCTCATGTTGAATAAAAACTTTTTAAACCCTCACAGTGACCAAAATTGCCATTTTTACAGAGTTTTGCTTCCTCAAAATCTTCAAATTTTGACCAATTTCAGGCACAAAAATGACTTTAAACACACTTATTTTAGTTGAAAAAGTAATAACTCACATCCAACCGTCATTTAAAGTCAAAAGATTAAATGTTAAAATTTCATCAATATTGACTATTTTTTCAACGTTCGACTGGTCCGGGGTCATAGTTTTTCATCAGAAAATTGATTTTTTGGACTCTACCAAAAATGATTCAAAATGTCATATGGATCGGGCCTCATGTTGAATAACCACTTTTTAAACCCTCACAGTTACCAAAATTGCCATTTTTACAGAGTTTTGCTTACTCAAAATCTTCAATTTTGACCAATTTCAGGCACAGAAATGACTTTAAACACACTTATTTTAGTTGAAAAAGTAATAACTCACATCCAACCGTCATTTAAAGTCAAAAGATTAAATGTTAAAATTTCATCAATATTGACCATTTTTTCAACGTTCGACTGGTCCGGGGTCATCGTTTTTCATCAGAAAATTGATTTTTTGGACTCTACCAAAAATGATTCAAAATGTCATTTGGATCGAGCTTCATGTTGAATAAAAACTTTTTAAACCCTCACAGTGACCAAAATTGCCATTTTTACAGAGTTTTGCTTACTCAAAATCTTCAAATTTTGACCAATTTCAGGCACAAAAATGACTTTAAACACACTTATTTTAGTTGAAAAAGTAATAACTCACATCCAACCGTCATTTAAAGTCAAAAGATTAAATGTTAAAATGTCATCAATATTGACCATTTTTTCAACGTTCGACTGGTCCGGGGTTATCGTTTTTCATCAGAAAATTGATTTTTTGGACTCTACCAAAAATGATTCAAAATGTCATTTGGATCGAGCCTCATGTTGAATAACAACTGTTTAAACCCTCACAGTGACCAAAATTGGCATTTTTACAGAGTTTTGCTTACTCAAAATCTTCAAATTTTGACCAATTTCAGGCACAAAAATGACTTTAAACACACTTATTTTAGTTGAAAAAGTAATAACTCACATCCAACCGTCATTTAAAGTCAAAAGATTAAATGTTAAAATTTCATCAATATTGACCATTTTTTCAACGTTTGACTGGTCCGGGGTCATAGTTTTTCATCAGAAAATTGATTTTTTGGACTCTACCAAAAATGATTCAAAATGTCATATGGATCGGGCCTCATGTTGAATAACCACTTTTTAAACCCTCACAGTTACCAAAATTGGCATTTTTACAGAGTTTTGCTTAGTCAAAATCTTCAATTTTGACCAATTTCAGGCACAGAAATGACTTTAAACACACTTATTTTAGTTGAAAAAGTAATAACTCACATCCAACCGTCATTTAAAGTCAAAAGATTAAATGTTAAAATTTCATCAATATTGACCATTTTTTCAACGTTCGACTGGTCATCGTTTTTCATCAGAAAATTGATTTTTTGGACTCTACCAAAAATGATTCAAAATGTCATTTGGATCGGGCCTCATGTTGAATAACCACTTTTTAAACCCTCACAGTGACCAAAATTGCCATTTTTACAGAGTTTTGCTTACTCAAAATCTTCAATTTTGACCAATTTCAGGCACAGAAATGACTTTAAACACACTTATTTTAGTTGAAAAAGTAATAACTCACATCCAACCGTCATTTAAAGTCAAAAGATTAAATGTTAAAATGTCATCAATATTGACCATTTTTTCAACGTTCGACTGGTCCGGGGTTATCGTTTTTCATCAGAAAATTGATTTTTTGGACTCTACCAAAAATGATTCAAAATGTCATTTGGATCGAGCCTCATGTTGAATAACAACTTTTTAAACCCTCACAGTGACCAAAATTGCCATTTTTACAGAGTTTTGCTTACTCAAAATCTTCAAATTTTGACCAATTTCAGGCACAAAAATGACTTTAAACACACTTATTTTAGTTGAAAAAGTAATAACTCACATCCAACCGTCATTTAAAGTCAAAAGATTAAATGTTAAAATTTCATCAATATTGACCATTTTTTCAACGTTCGACTGGTCCGGGGTCATAGTTTTTCATCAGAAAATTGATTTTTTGGACTCTACCAAAAATGATTCAAAATGTCATATGGATCGGGCCTCATGTTGAATAAAAACTTTTTAAACCCTCACAGTGACCAAAATTGCCATTTTTACAGAGTTTTGCTTCCTCAAAATCTTCAAATTTTGACCAATTTCAGGCACAAAAATGACTTTAAACACACTTATTTTAGTTGAAAAAGTAATAACTCACATCCAACCGTCATTTAAAGTCAAAAGATTAAATGTTAAAATTTCATCAATATTGACCATTTTTTCAACGTTTGACTGGTCCGGGGTCATAGTTTTTCATCAGAAAATTGATTTTTTGGACTCTACCAAAAATGATTCAAAATGTCATATGGATCGGGCCTCATGTTGAATAACCACTTTTTAAACCCTCACAGTTACCAAAATTGGCATTTTTTACAGAGTTTTGCTTAGTCAAAATCTTCAATTTTGACCAATTTCAGGCACAGAAATGACTTTAAACACACTTATTTTAGTTGAAAAAGTAATAACTCACATCCAACCGTCATTTAAAGTCAAAAGATTAAATGTTAAAATTTCATCAATATTGACCATTTTTTCAACGTTCGACTGGTCATCGTTTTTCATCAGAAAATTGATTTTTTGGACTCTACCAAAAATGATTCAAAATGTCATTTGGATCGGGCCTCATGTTGAATAACCACTTTTTAAACCCTCACAGTGACCAAAATTGCCATTTTTACAGAGTTTTGCTTACTCAAAATCTTCAATTTTGACCAATTTCAGGCACAGAAATGACTTTAAACACACTTATTTTAGTTGAAAAAGTAATAACTCACATCCAACCGTCATTTAAAGTCAAAAGATTAAATGTTAAAATTTCATCAATATTGACCATTTTTTCAACGTTAGACTGGTCCGGGGTCATCGTTTTTCATCAGAAAATTGATTTTTTGGACTCTACCAAAAATGATTCAAAATGTCATTTGGATCGAGCCTCATGTTGAATAACCACTTTTTAAACCCTCACAGTGACCAAAATTGCCATTTTTACAGAGTTTTGCTTACTCAAAATCTTCAATTTTGACCAATTTCAGGCACAGAAATGACTTTAAACACACTTATTTTAGTTGAAAAAGTAATAACTCACATCCAACCGTCATTTAAAGTCAAAAGATTAAATGTTAAAATGTCATCAATATTGACCATTTTTTCAACGTTCGACTGGTCCGGGGTTATCGTTTTTCATCAGAAAATTGATTTTTTGGACTCTACCAAAAATGATTCAAAATGTCATTTGGATCGAGCCTCATGTTGAATAACAACTTTTTAAACCCTCACAGTGACCAAAATTGCCATTTTTACAGAGTTTTGATTACTCAAAATCTTCAAATTTTGACCAATTTCAGGCACAAAAATGACTTTAAACACACTTATTTTAGTTGAAAAAGTAATAACTCACATCCAACCGTCATTTAAAGTCAAAAGATTAAATGTTAAAATTTCATCAATATTGACCATTTTTTCAACGTTCGACTGGTCCGGGGTCATAGTTTTTCATCAGAAAATTGATTTTTTGGACTCTACCAAAAATGATTCAAAATGTCATATGGATCGGGCCTCATGTTGAATAAAAACTTTTTAAACCCTCACAGTGACCAAAATTGCCATTTTTACAGAGTTTTGCTTCCTCAAAATCTTCAAATTTTGACCAATTTCAGGCACAAAAATGACTTTAAACACACTTATTTTAGTTGAAAAAGTAATAACTCACATCCAACCGTCATTTAAAGTCAAAAGATTAAATGTTAAAATTTCATCAATATTGACTATTTTTTCAACGTTCGACTGGTCCGGGGTCATAGTTTTTCATCAGAAAATTGATTTTTTGGACTCTACCAAAAATGATTCAAAATGTCATATGGATCGGGCCTCATGTTGAATAACCACTTTTTAAACCCTCACAGTTACCAAAATTGCCATTTTTACAGAGTTTTGCTTACTCAAAATCTTCAATTTTGACCAATTTCAGGCACAGAAATGACTTTAAACACACTTATTTTAGTTGAAAAAGTAATAACTCACATCCAACCGTCATTTAAAGTCAAAAGATTAAATGTTAAAATTTCATCAATATTGACCATTTTTCCAACGTTCGACTGGTCCGGGGTCATCGTTTTTCATCACAAAATTGATTTTTTGGACTCTACCAAAAATGATTCAAAATGTCATTTGGATCGGGCCTCATGTTGAATAACCACTTTTTAAACCCTCACAGTGACCAAAATTGCCATTTTTACAGAGTTTTGCTTACTCAAAATCTTCAATTTTGACCAATTTCAGGCACAGAAATGACTTTAAACACACTTATTTTAGTTGAAAAAGTAATAACTCACATCCAACCGTCATTTAAAGTCAAAAGATTAAATGTTAAAATGTCATCAATATTGACCATTTTTTCAACGTTCGACTGGTCCGGGGTTATCGTTTTTCATCAGAAAATTGATTTTTTGGACTCTACCAAAAATGATTCAAAATGTCATTTGGATCGAGCCTCATGTTGAATAACAACTGTTTAAACCCTCACAGTGACCAAAATTGGCATTTTTACAGAGTTTTGCTTACTCAAAATCTTCAAATTTTGACCAATTTCAGGCACAAAAATGACTTTAAACACACTTATTTTAGTTGAAAAAGTAATAACTCACATCCAACCGTCATTTAAAGTCAAAAGATTAAATGTTAAAATTTCATCAATATTGACCATTTTTTCAACGTTTGACTGGTCCGGGGTCATAGTTTTTCGTCAGAAAATTGATTTTTTGGACTCTACCAAAAATGATTCAAAATGTCATATGGATCGGGCCTCATGTTGAATAACCACTTTTTAAACCCTCACAGTTACCAAAATTGCCATTTTTACAGAGTTTTGCTTAGTCAAAATCTTCAATTTTGACCAATTTCAGGCACAGAAATGACTTTAAACACACTTATTTTAGTTGAAAAAGTAATAACTCACATCCAACCGTCATTTAAAGTCAAAAGATTAAATGTTAAAATTTCATCAATATTGACCATTTTTTCAACGTTCGACTGGTCATCGTTTTTCATCAGAAAATTGATTTTTTGGACTCTACCAAAAATGATTCAAAATGTCATTTGGATCGGGCCTCATGTTGAATAACCACTTTTTAAACCCTCACAGTGACCAAAATTGCCATTTTTACAGAGTTTTGCTTACTCAAAATCTTCAATTTTGACCAATTTCAGGCACAGAAATGACTTTAAACACACTTATTTTAGTTGAAAAAGTAATAACTCACATCCAACCGTCATTTAAAGTCAAAAGATTAAATGTTAAAATTTCATCAATATTGACCATTTTTTCAACGTTAGACTGGTCCGGGGTCATCGTTTTTCATCAGAAAATTGATTTTTTGGACTCTACCAAAAATGATTCAAAATGTCATTTGGATCGAGCCTCATGTTGAATAACCACTTTTTAAACCCTCACAGTGACCAAAATTGCCATTTTTACAGAGTTTTGCTTACTCAAAATCTTCAATTTTGACCAATTTCAGGCACAGAAATGACTTTAAACACACTTATTTTAGTTGAAAAAGTAATAACTCACATCCAACCGTCATTTAAAGTCAAAAGATTAAATGTTAAAATGTCATCAATATTGACCATTTTTTCAACGTTCGACTGGTCCGGGGTTATCGTTTTTCATCAGAAAATTGATTTTTTGGACTCTACCAAAAATGATTCAAAATGTCATTTGGATCGAGCCTCATGTTGAATAACAACTTTTTAAACCCTCACAGTGACCAAAATTGCCATTTTTACAGAGTTTTGCTTACTCAAAATCTTCAAATTTTGACCAATTTCAGGCACAAAAATGACTTTAAACACACTTATTTTAGTTGAAAAAGTAATAACTCACATCCAACCGTCATTTAAAGTCAAAAGATTAAATGTTAAAATTTCATCAATATTGACCATTTTTTCAACGTTCGACTGGTCCGGGGTCATAGTTTTTCATCAGAAAATTGATTTTTTGGACTCTACCAAAAATGATTCAAAATGTCATATGGATCGGGCCTCATGTTGAATAACCACTTTTTAAACCCTCACAGTTACCAAAATTGCCATTTTTACAGAGTTTTGCTTAGTCAAAATCTTCAATTTTGACCAATTTCAGGCACAGAAATTACTTTAAACACACTTATTTTAGTTGAAAAAGTAATAACTCACATCCAACCGTCATTTAAAGTCAAAAGATTAAATGTTAAAATTTCATCAATATTGACCATTTTTTCAACGTTCGACTGGTCCGGGGTCATCGTTTTTCATCAGAAAATTGATTTTTTGGACTCTACCAAAAATGATTCAAAATGTCATTTGGATCGGGCCTCATGTTGAATAACCACTTTTTAAACCCTCACAGTGACCAAAATTGCCATTTTTACAGAGTTTTGCTTACTCAAAATCTTCAATTTTGACCAATTTCAGGCACAGAAATGACTTTAAACACACTTATTTCAGTTGAAAAAGTAATAACTCACATCCAACCGTCATTTAAAGTCAAAAGATTAAATGTTAAAATTTCATCAATATTGACCATTTTTTCAACGTTCGACTGGTCCGGGGTCATCGTTTTTCATCAGAAAATTGATTTTTTGGACTCTACCAAAAATGATTCAAAATGTCATTTGGATCGAGCCTCATGTTGAATAACCACTTTTTAAACCCTCACAGTGACCAAAATTGCCATTTTTACAGAGTTTTGCTTACTCAAAATCTTCAATTTTGACCAATTTCAGGCACAGAAATGACTTTAAACACACTTATTTTAGTTGAAAAAGTAATAACTCACATCCAACCGTCATTTAAAGTCAAAAGATTAAATGTTAAAATGTCATCAATATTGACCATTTTTTCAACGTTCGACTGGTCCGGGGTCATCGTTTTTCATCAGAAAATTGATTTTTTGGACTCTACCAAAAATGATTCAAAATGTCATTTGGATCGAGCCTCATGTTGAATAACAACTTTTTAAACCCTCACAGTGACCAAAATTGCCATTTTTACAGAGTTTTGCTTACTCAAAATCTTCAAATTTTGACCAATTTCAGGCACAAAAATGACTTTAAACACACTTATTTTAGTTGAAAAAGTAATAACTCACATCCAACCGTCATTTAAAGTCAAAAGATTAAATGTTAAAATTTCATCAATATTGACTATTTTTTCAACGTTCGACTGGTCCGGGGTCATAGTTTTTCATCAGAAAATTGATTTTTTGGACTCTACCAAAAATGATTCAAAATGTCATATGGATCGGGCCTCATGTTGAATAACCACTTTTTAAACCCTCACAGTTACCAAAATTGCCATTTTTACAGAGTTTTGCTTACTCAAAATCTTCAATTTTGACCAATTTCAGGCACAGAAATGACTTTAAACACACTTATTTTAGTTGAAAAAGTAATAACTCACATCCAACCGTCATTTAAAGTCAAAAGATTAAATGTTAAAATTTCATCAATATTGACCATTTTTTCAACGTTCGACTGGTCCGGGGTCATCGTTTTTCATCAGAAAATTGATTTTTTGGACTCTACCAAAAATGATTCAAAATGTCATTTGGATCGAGCTTCATGTTGAATAAAAACTTTTTAAACCCTCACAGTGACCAAAATTGCCATTTTTACAGAGTTTTGCTTACTCAAAATCTTCAAATTTTGACCAATTTCAGGCACAAAAATGACTTTAAACACACTTATTTTAGTTGAAAAAGTAATAACTCACATCCAACCGTCATTTAAAGTCAAAAGATTAAATGTTAAAATTTCATCAATATTGACCATTTTTTCAACGTTCGACTGGTCCGGGGTAATCGTTTTTCATCAGAAAATGGATTTTTTGGACTCTACCAAAAATGGTTCAAAATGTCATTTGGATCGGGCCTCATGTTGAATAACCACTTTTTAAACCCTCACAGTGACCAAAATTGCCATTTTTACAGAGTTTTGCTTACTCAAAAGCTACAAATTTGACCAATTTCAAGCACAGAAATGACTTTAAACACACTTATTTTAGTTGAAAAAGTAATAACTCACATCCAACCGTCATTTAAAGTCAAAAGATTAAATGTTAAAATTTCATCAATATTGACCAATTTTTTCAACGTTCGACTGGTCCGGGGTCATCGTTTTTCATCAGAAAATTGATTTTTTGGACTCTACCAAAAATTATTCAAAATGTCATTTGGATCGGGCCTCATGTTGAATAACCACTTTTTAAACCCTCACAGTGACCAAAATTGCCATTTTTACAGAGTTTTGCTTACTCAAAATCTTCAATTTTGACCAATTTCAGGCACAGAAATGACTTTAAACACACTTATTTTAGTTGAAAAAGTAATAACTCACATCCAAATGTCATTTAAAGTCAAAAGATTAAATGTTAAAATTTCATCAATATTGACCATTTTTTCAACGTTCGACTGGTCCGGGGTCATCGTTTTTCATCAGAAAATTGATTTTTTGGACTCTACCAAAAATGATTCAAAATGTCATTTGGATCGGGCCTCATGTTGAATAACCACTTTTTAAACCCTCACAGTTACCAAAATTGCCATTTTTACAGAGTTTTGCTTAGTCAAAATCTTCAATTTTGACCAATTTCAGGCACAGAAATGACTTTAAACACACTTATTTTAGTTGAAAAAGTAATAACTCACATACAACCGTCATTTAAAGTCAAAAGATTAAATGTTAAAATTTCATCAATATTGACCATTTTTTCAACGTTCGACTGGTCCGGGGTCATCGTTTTTCATCAGAAAATGGATTTTTTGGACTTTACCAAAAATGGTTCAAAATGTCATTTGGATCGGGCCTCATGTTGAATAACCACTTTTTAAACCCTCACAGTGACCAAAATTGCCATTTTTACAGAGTTTTGCTTACTCAAAAGCTACAAATTTGACCAATTTCAAGCACAGAAATGACTTTAAACACACTTATTTTAGTTGGAAAAGTAATAACTCACATCCAACCGTCATTTAAAGTCAAAAGATTAAATGTTAAAATTTCATCAATATTGACCAATTTTTTCAACGTTCGACTGGTCCGGGGTCATCGTTTTTCATCAGAAAATTGATTTTTTGGACTCTACCAAAAATTATTCAAAATGTCATTTGGATCGGGCCTTATGTTGAATAACCACTTTTTAAACCCTCACAGTGACCAAAATTGCCATTTTTACAGAGTTTTGCTTACTCAAAATCTTCAATTTTGACCAATTTCAGGCACAGAAATGACTTTAAACACACTTATTTTAGTTGAAAAAGTAATAACTCACATCCAACCGTCATTTAAAGTCAAAAGATTAAATGTTAAAATTTCATCAATATTGACTATTTTTTCAACGTTCGACTGGTCCGGGGTCATAGTTTTTCATCAGAAAATTGATTTTTTGGACTCTACCAAAAATGATTCAAAATGTCATATGGATCGGGCCTCATGTTGAATAACCACTTTTTAAACCCTCACAGTTACCAAAATTGCCATTTTTACAGAGTTTTGCTTACTCAAAATCTTCAATTTTGACCAATTTCAGGCACAGAAATGGCTTTAAACACACTTATTTTAGTTGAAAAAGTAATAACTCACATCCAACCGTCATTTAAAGTCAAAAGATTAAATGTTAAAATTTCATCAATATTGACCATTTTTTCAACGTTCGACTGGTCCGGGGTCATCGTTTTTCATCAGAAAATTGATTTTTTGGACTCTACCAAAAATGATTCAAAATGTCATTTGGATCGAGCTTCATGTTGAATAAAAACTTTTTAAACCCTCACAGTGACCAAAATTGCCATTTTTACAGAGTTTTGCTTACTCAAAATCTTCAAATTTTGACCAATTTCAGGCACAAAAATGACTTTAAACACACTTATTTTAGTTGAAAAAGTAATAACTCACATCCAACCGTCATTTAAAGTCAAAAGATTAAATGTTAAAATGTCATCAATATTGACCATTTTTTCAACGTTCGACTGGTCCGGGGTTATCGTTTTTCATCAGAAAATTGATTTTTTGGACTCTACCAAAAATGATTCAAAATGTCATTTGGATCGAGCCTCATGTTGAATAACAACTGTTTAAACCCTCACAGTGACCAAAATTGGCATTTTTACAGAGTTTTGCTTACTCAAAATCTTCAAATTTTGACCAATTTCAGGCACAAAAATGACTTTAAACACACTTATTTTAGTTGAAAAAGTAATAACTCACATCCAACCGTCATTTAAAGTCAAAAGATTAAATGTTAAAATTTCATCAATATTGACCATTTTTTCAACGTTTGACTGGTCCGGGGTCATAGTTTTTCATCAGAAAATTGATTTTTTGGACTCTACCAAAAATGATTCAAAATGTCATATGGATCGGGCCTCATGTTGAATAACCACTTTTTAAACCCTCACAGTTACCAAAATTGGCATTTTTACAGAGTTTTGCTTAGTCAAAATCTTCAATTTTGACCAATTTCAGGCACAGAAATGACTTTAAACACACTTATTTTAGTTGAAAAAGTAATAACTCACATCCAACCGTCATTTAAAGTCAAAAGATTAAATGTTAAAATTTCATCAATATTGACCATTTTTTCAACGTTCGACTGGTCATCGTTTTTCATCAGAAAATTGATTTTTTGGACTCTACCAAAAATGATTCAAAATGTCATTTGGATCGGGCCTCATGTTGAATAACCACTTTTTAAACCCTCACAGTGACCAAAATTGCCATTTTTACAGAGTTTTGCTTACTCAAAATCTTCAATTTTGACCAATTTCAGGCACAGAAATGACTTTAAACACACTTATTTTAGTTGAAAAAGTAATAACTCACATCCAACCGTCATTTAAAGTCAAAAGATTAAATGTTAAAATGTCATCAATATTGACCATTTTTTCAACGTTCGACTGGTCCGGGGTTATCGTTTTTCATCAGAAAATTGATTTTTTGGACTCTACCAAAAATGATTCAAAATGTCATTTGGATCGAGCCTCATGTTGAATAACAACTTTTTAAACCCTCACAGTGACCAAAATTGCCATTTTTACAGAGTTTTGCTTACTCAAAATCTTCAAATTTTGACCAATTTCAGGCACAAAAATGACTTTAAACACACTTATTTTAGTTGAAAAAGTAATAACTCACATCCAACCGTCATTTAAAGTCAAAAGATTAAATGTTAAAATTTCATCAATATTGACCATTTTTTCAACGTTCGACTGGTCCGGGGTCATAGTTTTTCATCAGAAAATTGATTTTTTGGACTCTACCAAAAATGATTCAAAATGTCATATGGATCGGGCCTCATGTTGAATAAAAACTTTTTAAACCCTCACAGTGACCATAATTGCCATTTTTACAGAGTTTTGCTTCCTCAAAATCTTCAAATTTTGACCAATTTCAGGCACAAAAATGACTTTAAACACACTTATTTTAGTTGAAAAAGTAATAACTCACATCCAACCGTCATTTAAAGTCAAAAGATTAAATGTTAAAATTTCATCAATATTGACCATTTTTTCAACGTTTGACTGGTCCGGGGTCATAGTTTTTCATCAGAAAATTGATTTTTTGGACTCTACCAAAAATGATTCAAAATGTCATATGGATCGGGCCTCATGTTGAATAACCACTTTTTAAACCCTCACAGTTACCAAAATTGGCATTTTTTACAGAGTTTTGCCTAGTCAAAATCTTCAATTTTGACCAATTTCAGGCACAGAAATGACTTTAAACACACTTATTTTAGTTGAAAAAGTAATAACTCACATCCAACCGTCATTTAAAGTCAAAAGATTAAATGTTAAAATTTCATCAATATTGACCATTTTTTCAACGTTCGACTGGTCATCGTTTTTCATCAGAAAATTGATTTTTTGGACTCTACCAAAAATGATTCAAAATGTCATTTGGATCGGGCCTCATGTTGAATAACCACTTTTTAAACCCTCACAGTGACCAAAATTGCCATTTTTACAGAGTTTTGCTTACTCAAAATCTTCAATTTTGACCAATTTCAGGCACAGAAATGACTTTAAACACACTTATTTTAGTTGAAAAAGTAATAACTCACATCCAACCGTCATTTAAAGTCAAAAGATTAAATGTTAAAATTTCATCAATATTGACCATTTTTTCAACGTTAGACTGGTCCGGGGTCATCGTTTTTCATCAGAAAATTGATTTTTTGGACTCTACCAAAAATGATTCAAAATGTCATTTGGATCGAGCCTCATGTTGAATAACCACTTTTTAAACCCTCACAGTGACCAAAATTGCCATTTTTACAGAGTTTTGCTTACTCAAAATCTTCAATTTTGACCAATTTCAGGCACAGAAATGACTTTAAACACACTTATTTTAGTTGAAAAAGTAATAACTCACATCCAACCGTCATTTAAAGTCAAAAGATTAAATGTTAAAATGTCATCAATATTGACCATTTTTTCAACGTTCGACTGGTCCGGGGTTATCGTTTTTCATCAGAAAATTGATTTTTTGGACTCTACCAAAAATGATTCAAAATGTCATTTGGATCGAGCCTCATGTTGAATAACAACTTTTTAAACCCTCACAGTGACCAAAATTGCCATTTTTACAGAGTTTTGATTACTCAAAATCTTCAAATTTTGACCAATTTCAGGCACAAAAATGACTTTAAACACACTTATTTTAGTTGAAAAAGTAATAACTCACATCCAACCGTCATTTAAAGTCAAAAGATTAAATGTTAAAATTTCATCAATATTGACCATTTTTTCAACGTTCGACTGGTCCGGGGTCATAGTTTTTCATCAGAAAATTGATTTTTTGGACTCTACCAAAAATGATTCAAAATGTCATATGGATCGGGCCTCATGTTGAATAAAAACTTTTTAAACCCTCACAGTGACCAAAATTGCCATTTTTACAGAGTTTTGCTTCCTCAAAATCTTAAAATTTTGACCAATTTCAGGCACAAAAATGACTTTAAACACACTTATTTTAGTTGAAAAAGTAATAACTCACATCCAACCGTCATTTAAAGTCAAAAGATTAAATGTTAAAATTTCATCAATATTGACTATTTTTTCAACGTTCGACTGGTCCGGGGTCATAGTTTTTCATCAGAAAATTGATTTTTTGGACTCTACCAAAAATGATTCAAAATGTCATATGGATCGGGCCTCATGTTGAATAACCACTTTTTAAACCCTCACAGTTACCAAAATTGCCATTTTTACAGAGTTTTGCTTACTCAAAATCTTCAATTTTGACCAATTTCAGGCACAGAAATGACTTTAAACACACTTATTTTAGTTGAAAAAGTAATAACTCACATCCAACCGTCATTTAAAGTCAAAAGATTAAATGTTAAAATTTCATCAATATTGACCATTTTTTCAACGTTCGACTGGTCCGGGGTCATCGTTTTTCATCAGAAAATTGATTTTTTGGACTCTACCAAAAATGATTCAAAATGTCATTTGGATCGAGCTTCATGTTGAATAAAAACTTTTTAAACCCTCACAGTGACCAAAATTGCCATTTTTACAGAGTTTTGCTTACTCAAAATCTTCAAATTTTGACCAATTTCAGGCACAAAAATGACTTTAAACACACTTATTTTAGTTGAAAAAGTAATAACTCACATCCAACCGTCATTTAAAGTCAAAAGATTAAATGTTAAAATTTCATCAATATTGACCATTTTTCCAACGTTCGACTGGTCCGGGGTCATCGTTTTTCATCACAAAATTGATTTTTTGGACTCTACCAAAAATGATTCAAAATGTCATTTGGATCGGGCCTCATGTTGAATAACCACTTTTTAAACCCTCACAGTGACCAAAATTGCCATTTTTACAGAGTTTTGCTTACTCAAAATCTTCAATTTTGACCAATTTCAGGCACAGAAATGACTTTAAACACACTTATTTTAGTTGAAAAAGTAATAACTCACATCCAACCATCATTTAAAGTCAAAAGATTAAATGTTAAAATGTCATCAATATTGACCATTTTTTCAACGTTCGACTGGTCCGGGGTTATCGTTTTTCATCAGAAAATTGATTTTTTGGACTCTACCAAAAATGATTCAAAATGTCATTTGGATCGAGCCTCATGTTGAATAACAACTGTTTAAACCCTCACAGTGACCAAAATTGGCATTTTTACAGAGTTTTGCTTACTCAAAATCTTCAAATTTTGACCAATTTCAGGCACAAAAATGACTTTAAACACACTTATTTTAGTTGAAAAAGTAATAACTCACATCCAACCGTCATTTAAAGTCAAAAGATTAAATGTTAAAATTTCATCAATATTGACCATTTTTTCAACGTTTGACTGGTCCGGGGTCATAGTTTTTCGTCAGAAAATTGATTTTTTGGACTCTACCAAAAATGATTCAAAATGTCATATGGATCGGGCCTCATGTTGAATAACCACTTTTTAAACCCTCACAGTTACCAAAATTGCCATTTTTACAGAGTTTTGCTTAGTCAAAATCTTCAATTTTGACCAATTTCAGGCACAGAAATGACTTTAAACACACTTATTTTAGTTGAAAAAGTAATAACTCACATCCAACCGTCATTTAAAGTCAAAAGATTAAATGTTAAAATTTCATCAATATTGACCATTTTTTCAACGTTCGACTGGTCATCGTTTTTCATCAGAAAATTGATTTTTTGGACTCTACCAAAAATGATTCAAAATGTCATTTGGATCGGGCCTCATGTTGAATAACCACTTTTTAAACCCTCACAGTGACCAAAATTGCCATTTTTACAGAGTTTTGCTTACTCAAAATCTTCAATTTTGACCAATTTCAGGCACAGAAATGACTTTAAACACACTTATTTTAGTTGAAAAAGTAATAACTCACATCCAACCGTCATTTAAAGTCAAAAGATTAAATGTTAAAATTTCATCAATATTGACCATTTTTTCAACGTTAGACTGGTCCGGGGTCATCGTTTTTCATCAGAAAATTGATTTTTTGGACTCTACCAAAAATGATTCAAAATGTCATTTGGATCGAGCCTCATGTTGAATAACCACTTTTTAAACCCTCACAGTGACCAAAATTGCCATTTTTACAGAGTTTTGCTTACTCAAAATCTTCAATTTTGACCAATTTCAGGCACAGAAATGACTTTAAACACACTTATTTTAGTTGAAAAAGTAATAACTCACATCCAACCGTCATTTAAAGTCAAAAGATTAAATGTTAAAATGTCATCAATATTGACCATTTTTTCAACGTTCGACTGGTCCGGGGTTATCGTTTTTCATCAGAAAATTGATTTTTTGGACTCTACCAAAAATGATTCAAAATGTCATTTGGATCGAGCCTCATGTTGAATAACAACTTTTTAAACCCTCACAGTGACCAAAATTGCCATTTTTACAGAGTTTTGCTTACTCAAAATCTTCAAATTTTGACCAATTTCAGGCACAAAAATGACTTTAAACACACTTATTTTAGTTGAAAAAGTAATAACTCACATCCAACCGTCATTTAAAGTCAAAAGATTAAATGTTAAAATTTCATCAATATTGACCATTTTTTCAACGTTCGACTGGTCCGGGGTCATAGTTTTTCATCAGAAAATTGATTTTTTGGACTCTACCAAAAATGATTCAAAATGTCATATGGATCGGGCCTCATGTTGAATAACCACTTTTTAAACCCTCACAGTTACCAAAATTGCCATTTTTACAGAGTTTTGCTTAGTCAAAATCTTCAATTTTGACCAATTTCAGGCACAGAAATGACTTTAAACACACTTATTTTAGTTGAAAAAGTAATAACTCACATCCAACCGTCATTTAAAGTCAAAAGATTAAATGTTAAAATTTCATCAATATTGACCATTTTTTCAACGTTCGACTGGTCCGGGGTCATCGTTTTTCATCAGAAAATTGATTTTTTGGACTCTACCAAAAATGATTCAAAATGTCATTTGGATCGGGCCTCATGTTGAATAACCACTTTTTAAACCCTCACAGTGACCAAAATTGCCATTTTTACAGAGTTTTGCTTACTCAAAATCTTCAATTTTGACCAATTTCAGGCACAGAAATGACTTTAAACACACTTATTTCAGTTGAAAAAGTAATAACTCACATCCAACCGTCATTTAAAGTCAAAAGATTAAATGTTAAAATTTCATCAATATTGACCATTTTTTCAACGTTCGACTGGTCCGGGGTCATCGTTTTTCATCAGAAAATTGATTTTTTGGACTCTACCAAAAATGATTCAAAATGTCATTTGGATCGAGCCTCATGTTGAATAACCACTTTTTAAACCCTCACAGTGACCAAAATTGCCATTTTTACAGAGTTTTGCTTACTCAAAATCTTCAATTTTGACCAATTTCAGGCACAGAAATGACTTTAAACACACTTATTTTAGTTGAAAAAGTAATACCTCACATCCAACCGTCATTTAAAGTCAAAAGATTAAATGTTAAAATGTCATCAATATTGACCATTTTTTCAACGTTCGACTGGTCCGGGGTCATCGTTTTTCATCAGAAAATTGATTTTTTGGACTCTACCAAAAATGATTCAAAATGTCATTTGGATCGAGCCTCATGTTGAATAACAACTTTTTAAACCCTCACAGTGACCAAAATTGCCATTTTTACAGAGTTTTGCTTACTCAAAATCTTCAAATTTTGACCAATTTCAGGCACAAAAATGACTTTAAACACACTTATTTTAGTTGAAAAAGTAATAACTCACATCCAACCGTCATTTAAAGTCAAAAGATTAAATGTTAAAATTTCATCAATATTGACTATTTTTTCAACGTTCGACTGGTCTGGGGTCATAGTTTTTCATCAGAAAATTGATTTTTTGGACTCTACCAAAAATGATTCAAAATGTCATATGGATCGGGCCTCATGTTGAATAACCACTTTTTAAACCCTCACAGTTACCAAAATTGCCATTTTTACAGAGTTTTGCTTACTCAAAATCTTCAATTTTGACCAATTTCAGGCACAGAAATGACTTTAAACACACTTATTTTAGTTGAAAAAGTAATAACTCACATCCAACCGTCATTTAAAGTCAAAAGATTAAATGTTAAAATTTCATCAATATTGACCATTTTTTCAACGTTCGACTGGTCCGGGGTCATCGTTTTTCATCAGAAAATTGATTTTTTGGACTCTACCAAAAATGATTCAAAATGTCATTTGGATCGAGCTTCATGTTGAATAAAAACTTTTTAAACCCTCACAGTGACCAAAATTGCCATTTTTACAGAGTTTTGCTTACTCAAAATCTTCAAATTTTGACCAATTTCAGGCACAAAAATGACTTTAAACACACTTATTTTAGTTGAAAAAGTAATAACTCACATCCAACCGTCATTTAAAGTCAAAAGATTAAATGTTAAAATTTCATCAATATTGACCATTTTTTCAACGTTCGACTGGTCCGGGGTAATCGTTTTTCATCAGAAAATGGATTTTTTGGACTCTACCAAAAATGGTTCAAAATGTCATTTGGATCGGGCCTCATGTTGAATAACCACTTTTTAAACCCTCACAGTGACCAAAATTGCCATTTTTACAGAGTTTTGCTTACTCAAAAGCTACAAATTTCACCAATTTCAAGCACAGAAATGACTTTAAACACACTTATTTTAGTTGAAAAAGTAATAACTCACATCCAACCGTCATTTAAAGTCAAAAGATTAAATGTTAAAATTTCATCAATATTGACCAATTTTTTCAACGTTCGACTGGTCCGGGGTCATCGTTTTTCATCAGAAAATTGATTTTTTGGACTCTACCAAAAATTATTCAAAATGTCATTTGGATCGGGCCTCATGTTGAATAACCACTTTTTAAACCCTCACAGTGACCAAAATTGCCATTTTTACAGAGTTTTGCTTACTCAAAATCTTCAATTTTGACCAATTTCAGGCACAGAAATGACTTTAAACACACTTATTTTAGTTGAAAAAGTAATAACTCACATCCAAATGTCATTTAAAGTCAAAAGATTAAATGTTAAAATTTCATCAATATTGACCATTTTTTCAACGTTCGACTGGTCCGGGGTCATCGTTTTTCATCAGAAAATTGATTTTTTGGACTCTACCAAAAATGATTCAAAATGTCATTTGGATCGGGCCTCATGTTGAATAACCACTTTTTAAACCCTCACAGTTACCAAAATTGCCATTTTTACAGAGTTTTGCTTAGTCAAAATCTTCAATTTTGACCAATTTCAGGCACAGAAATGACTTTAAACACACTTATTTTAGTTGAAAAAGTAATAACTCACATACAACCGTCATTTAAAGTCAAAAGATTAAATGTTAAAATTTCATCAATATTGACCATTTTTTCAACGTTCGACTGGTCCGGGGTCATCGTTTTTCATCAGAAAATGGATTTTTTGGACTTTACCAAAAATGGTTCAAAATGTCATTTGGATCGGGCCTCATGTTGAATAACCACTTTTTAAACCCTCACAGTGACCAAAATTGCCATTTTTACAGAGTTTTGCTTACTCAAAAGCTACAAATTTGACCAATTTCAAGCACAGAAATGACTTTAAACACACTTATTTTAGTTGGAAAAGTAATAACTCACATCCAACCGTCATTTAAAGTCAAAAGATTAAATGTTAAAATTTCATCAATATTGACCAATTTTTTCAACGTTCGACTGGTCCGGGGTCATCGTTTTTCATCAGAAAATTGATTTTTTGGACTCTACCAAAAATTATTCAAAATGTCATTTGGATCGGGCCTTATGTTGAATAACCACTTTTTAAACCCTCACAGTGACCAAAATTGCCATTTTTACAGAGTTTTGCTTACTCAAAATCTTCAATTTTGACCAATTTCAGGCACAGAAATGACTTTAAACACACTTATTTTAGTTGAAAAAGTAATAACTCACATCCAAATGTCATTTAAAGTCAAAAGATTAAATGTTAAAATTTCATCAATATTGACCATTTTTTCAACGTTCGACTGGTCCGGGGTCATCGTTTTTCATCAGAAAATTGATTTTTTGGACTCTACCAAAAATGATTCAAAATGTCATTTGGATCGGGCCTCATGTTGAATAACCACTTTTTAAACCCTCACAGTGACCAAAATTGCCATTTTTACAGAGTTTTGCTTACTCAAAATCTTCAATTTTGACCAATTTCAGGCACAGAAATGACTTTAAACACACTTATTTTAGTTGAAAAAGTAATAACTCACATCCAACCGTCATTTAAAGTCAAAAGATTAAATGTTAAAATGTCATCAATATTGACCATTTTTTCAATGTTCGACTGGTCCGGGGTTATCGTTTTTCATCAGAAAATTGATTTTTTGGACTCTACCAAAAATGATTCAAAATGTCATTTGGATCGAGCCTCATGTTGAATAACAACTTTTTAAACCCTCACAGTGACCAAAATTGCCATTTTTACAGAGTTTTGCTTACTCAAAATCTTCAAATTTTGACCAATTTCAGGCACAAAAATGACTTTAAACACACTTATTTTATTTGAAAAAGTAATAACTCACATCCAACCGTCATTTAAAGTCAAAAGATTAAATGTTAAAATGTCATCAATATTGCCCATTTTTTCAACGTTCGACTGGTCCGGGGTCATCGTTTTTCATCAGAAAATTGATTTTTTGGACTCTACCAAAAATGATTCAAAATGTCATTTGGATCGAGCTTCATGTTGAATAAAAACTTTTTAAACCCTCACAGTGACCAAAATTGCCATTTTTACAGAGTTTTGCTTACTCAAAATCTTCAAATTTTGACCAATTTCAGGCACAAAAATGACTTTAAACACACTTATTTTAGTTGAAAAAGTAATAACTCACATCCAACCGTCATTTAAAGTCAAAAGATTAAATGTTAAAATTTCATCAATATTGACCATTTTTTCAACGTTCGACTGGTCCGGGGTCATCGTTTTTCAGCAGAAAATTGATTTTTTGGACTCTACCAAAAATGGTTCAAAATGTCATTTGGATCGGGCCTCATGTTGAATAACCACTTTTTAAACCCTCACAGTGACCAAAATTGCCATTTTTACAGAGTTTTGCTTACTCAAAAGCTACAAATTTGACCAATTTCAAGCACAGAAATGACTTTAAACACACTTATTTTAGTTGAAAAAGTAATAACTCACATCCAACCGTCATTTAAAGTCAAAAGATTAAATGTTAAAATTTCATCAATATTGACCAATTTTTTCAACGTTCGACTGGTCCGGGGTCATCGTTTTTCATCAGAAAATTGATTTTTTGGACTCTACCAAAAATTATTCAAAATGTCATTTGGATCGGGCCTCATGTTGAATAACCACTTTTTAAACCCTCACAGTGACCAAAATTGCCATTTTTACAGAGTTTTGCTTACTCAAAATCTTCAATTTTGACCAATTTCAGGCACAGAAATGACTTTAAACACACTTATTTTAGTTGAAAAAGTAATAACTCACATCCAAATGTCATTTAAAGTCAAAAGATTAAATGTTAAAATTTCATCAATATTGACCATTTTTTCAACGTTCGACTGGTCCGGGGTCATCGTTTTTCATCAGAAAATTGATTTTTTGGACTCTACCAAAAATGATTCAAAATGTCATTTGGATCGGGCCTCATGTTGAATAACCACTTTTTAAACCCTCACAGTGACCAAAATTGCCATTTTTACAGAGTTTTGCTTACTCAAAATCTTCAATTTTGACCAATTTCAGGCACAGAAATGACTTTAAACACACTTATTTTAGTTGAAAAAGTAATAACTCACATCCAACCGTCATTTAAAGTCAAAAGATTAAATGTTAAAATGTCATCAATATTGACCATTTTTTCAACGTTCGACTGGTCCGGGGTTATCGTTTTTCATCAGAAAATTGATTTTTTGGACTCTACCAAAAATGATTCAAAATGTCATTTGGATCGAGCCTCATGTTGAATAACAACTTTTTAAACCCTCACAGTGACCAAAATTGCCATTTTTACAGAGTTTTGCTTACTCAAAATCTTCAAATTTTGACCAATTTCAGGCACAAAAATGACTTTAAACACACTTATTTTAGTTGAAAAAGTAATAACTCACATCCAACCGTCATTTAAAGTCAAAAGATTAAATGTTAAAATTTCATCAATATTGACCATTTTTTCAACGTTCGACTGGTCCGGGGTCATAGTTTTTCATCAGAAAATTGATTTTTTGGACTCTACCAAAAATGATTCAAAATGTCATATGGATCGGGCCTCATGTTGAATAACCACTTTTTAAACCCTCACAGTTACCAAAATTGCCATTTTTACAGAGTTTTGCTTAGTCAAAATCTTCAATTTTGACCAATTTCAGGCACAGAAATGACTTTAAACACACTTATTTTAGTTGAAAAAGTAATAACTCACATACAACCGTCATTTAAAGTCAAAAGATTAAATGTTAAAATTTCATCAATATTGACCATTTTTTCAACGTTCGACTGGTCCGGGGTCATCGTTTTTCATCAGAAAATGGATTTTTTGGACTTTACCAAAAATGGTTCAAAATGTCATTTGGATCGGGCCTCATGTTGAATAACCACTTTTTAAACCCTCACAGTGACCAAAATTGCCATTTTTACAGAGTTTTGCTTACTCAAAATCTTCAATTTTGACCAATTTCAGGCACAGAAATGACTTTAAACACACTTATTTTAGTTGAAAAAGTAATAACTCACATCCAACTGTCATTTAAAGTCAAAAGATTAAGTGTTAAAATTTCATCAATATTGACCATTTTTTCAACGTTCGACTGGTCCGGGGTCATCGTTTTTCATCAGAAAATAGATTTTTTGGACTCTACCAAAAATGATTCAAAATGTCATTTGGATCGGGCCTCATGTTGAATAACCACTTTTTAAACCCTCACAGTGACCAAAATTGCCATTTTTACAGAGTTTTGCTTACTCAAAATCTTCAATTTTGACCAATTTCAGGCACAGAAATGACTTTAAACAAACTTATTTTAGTTGAAAAAGTAATAACTCACATCCAACCGTCATTTAAAGTCAAAAGATTAAATGTTAAAATTTCATCAATATTGACCATTTTTTCAACGTTCGACTGGTCCGGGGTCATCGTTTTTCATCAGAAAATTGATTTTTTGGACTCTACCAAAAATGATTCAAAATGTCATTTGGATCGAGCCTCATGTTGAATAAAAACTTTTTAAACCCTCACAGTGACCAAAATTGCCATTTTTACAGAGTTTTGCTTACTCAAAATCTTCAAATTTTGACCAATTTCAGGCACAAAAATGACTTTAAACACACTTATTTTAGTTGAAAAAGTAATAACTCACATCCAACCGTCATTTAAAGTCAAAAGATTAAATGTTAAGATTTCATCAATATTGACCATCTTTTTCAACGTTCGACTGGTCCGGGGTCATCGTTTTTCATCAGAAAATGGATTTTTTGGACTCTACCAAAAATGATTCAAAATGTCATTTGGATCGGGCCTCATGTTGAATAACCACTTTTTAAACCCTCACAGTGACCAAAATTGCCATTTTTACAGAGTTTTGCTTACTCAAAATCTTCAATTTTGACCAATTTCAGGCACAGAAATTACTTTAAACACACTTATTTTAGTTGAAAAAGTAATAACTCACATCCAACCGTCATTTAAAGTCAAAAGATTAAATGTTAAAATGTCATCAATATTGACCATTTTTTCAACGTTCGACTGGTCCGGGGTCATCGTTTTTCATCAGAAAATTGATTTTTTGGACTCTACCAAAAATGATTCAAAATGTCATTTGGATCGAGCCTCATGTTGAATAACAACTTTTTAAACCCTCACAGTGACCAAAATTGCCATTTTTACAGAGTTTTGCTTACTCAAAATCTTCAAATTTTGACCAATTTCAGGCACAAAAATGACTTTAAACACACTTATTTTAGTTGAAAAAGTAATAACTCACATCCAACCGTCATTTAAAGTCAAAAGATTAAATGTTAAAATTTCATCAATATTGACTATTTTTTCAACGTTCGACTGGTCCGGGGTCATAGTTTTTCATCAGAAAATTGATTTTTTGGACTCTACCAAAAATGATTCAAAATGTCATATGGATCGGGCCTCATGTTGAATAACCACTTTTTAAACCCTCACAGTTACCAAAATTGCCATTTTTACAGAGTTTTGCTTAGTCAAAATCTTCAATTTTGACCAATTTCAGGCACAGAAATGACTTTAAACACACTTATTTTAGTTGAAAAAGTAATAACTCACATCCAACCGTCATTTAAAGTCAAAAGATTAAATGTTAAAATTTCATAAATATTGACCATTTTTTCAACGTTCGACTGGTCCGGGGTCATCGTTTTTCATCAGAAAATTGATTTTTTGGACTCTACCAAAAATGATTCAAAATGTCATTTGGATCGGGCCTCATGTTGAATAACCACTTTTTAAACCTCACAGTGACCAAAATTGCCATTTTTACAGAGTTTTGCTTACTCAAAATATTCAATTTTGACCAATTTCAGGCACAGAAATGACTTTAAACACACTTATTTTAGTTGAAAAAGTAATAACTCACATCCAACCGTCATTTAAAGTCAAAAGATTAAATGTTAAAATTTCATCAATATTGACCAATTTTTTCAACGTTCGACTGGTCCGGGGTCATCGTTTTTCATCAGAAAATTGATTTTTTGGACTCTACCAAAAATTCTTCAAAATGTCATTTGGATCGGGCCTCATGTTGAATAACCACTTTTTAAACCCTCACAGTGACCAAAATTGCCATTTTTACAGAGTTTTGCTTACTCAAAATCTTCAATTTTGACCAATTTCAGGCACAGAAATGACTTTAAACACACTTATTTTAGTTGAAAAAGTAATACCTCACATCCAACCGTCATTTAAAGTCAAAAGATTAAATATTAAAATTTCATCAATATTGACCATTTTTTCAACGTTCAACTGGTCCGGGGTCATCGTTTTTCATCAGAAAATAGATTTTTTGGACTCTACCAAAAATGATTAAAAATGTCATTTGGATCGGGCCTCATGTTGAATAACCACTTTTTGAACCCTCACAGTGACCAAAATTGCCATTTTTACAGAGTTTTGCTTACTCAAAATCTTCAAATTTTGACCAATTTCAGGCACAAAAATGACTTTAAACACACTTATTTTAGTTGAAAAAGTAATAACTCACATCCAACCGTCATTTAAAGTCAAAAGATTAAATGTTAAAATGTCATCAATATTGACCATTTTTTCAACGTTCGACTGGTCCGGGGTCATCGTTTTTCATCAGAAAATTGATTTTTTGGACTCTACAAAAACTGATTCAAAATGTCATTTGGATCGGGCCTCATGTTGAATAACCACTTTTTAAACCCTCACAGTGACCAAAATTGCCATTTTTACAGAGTTTTGCTTACTCAAAATCTTCAATTTTGACCAATTTCAGGCACAGAAATGACGTTAAACACACTTATTTTAGTTGAAAAAGTAATAACTCACATCCAACCGTCATTTAAAGTCAAAAGATTAAATGTTAAAATGTCATCAATATTGACCATTTTTTCAACGTTCAACTGGTCCGGGGTCATCGTTTTTCATCAGAAAATTGATTTTTTGGACTCTACCAAAAATGATTCAAAATGTCATTTGGATAGAGCCTCATGTTGAATAACAACTTTTTAAACCCTCACAGTGACCAAAATTGCCATTTTTACAGAGTTTTGCTTACTCAAAATCTTCAAATTTTGACCAATTTCAGGCACAAAAATGACTTTAAACACACTTATTTTAGTTGAAAAAGTAATAACTCACATCCAACCGTCATTTAAAGTCAAAAGATTAAATGTTAAAATGTCATCAATATTGACCATTTTTTCAACGTTCGACTGGTCCGGGGTCATAGTTTTTCATCAGAAAATTGATTTTTTGGACTCTACCAAAAATGATTCAAAATGTCATATGGATCGGGCCTCATGTTGAATAACCACTTTTTAAACCCTCACAGTTACCAAAATTGCCATTTTTACAGAGTTTTGCTTAGTCAAAATCTTCAATTTTGACCAATTTCAGGCACAGAAATGACTTTAAACACACTTATTTTAGTTGAAAAAGTAATAACTCACATCCAACCGTCATTTAAAGTCAAAAGATTAAATGTTAAAATTTCATAAATATTGACCATTTTTTCAACGTTCGACTGGTCCGGGGTCATCGTTTTTCATCAGAAAATTGATTTTTTGGACTCTACCAAAAATGATTCAAAATGTCATTTGGATCGGGCCTCATGTTGAATAACCACTTTTTAAACCTCACAGTGACCAAAATTGCCATTTTTACAGAGTTTTGCTTACTCAAAATATTCAATTTTGACCAATTTCAGGCACAGAAATGACTTTAAACACACTTATTTTAGTTGAAAAAGTAATAACTCACATCCAACCGTCATTTAAAGTCAAAAGATTAAATGTTAAAATTTCATCAATATTGACCAATTTTTTCAACGTTCGACTGGTCCGGGGTCATCGTTTTTCATCAGAAAATTGATTTTTTGGACTCTACCAAAAATTATTCAAAATGTCATTTGGATCGGGCCTCATGTTGAATAACCACTTTTTAAACCCTCACAGTGACCAAAATTGCCATTTTTACAGAGTTTTGCTTACTCAAAATCTTCAATTTTGACCAATTTCAGGCACAGAAATGACTTTAAACACACTTATTTTAGTTGAAAAAGTAATACCTCACATCCAACCGTCATTTAAAGTCAAAAGATTAAATATTAAAATTTCATCAATATTGACCATTTTTTCAACGTTCAACTGGTCCGGGGTCATCGTTTTTCATCAGAAAATAGATTTTTTGGACTCTACCAAAAATGATTAAAAATGTCATTTGGATCGGGCCTCATGTTGAATAACCACTTTTTGAACCCTCACAGTGACCAAAATTGCCATTTTTACAGAGTTTTGCTTACTCAAAATCTTCAAATTTTGACCAATTTCAGGCACAAAAATGACTTTAAACACACTTATTTTAGTTGAAAAAGTAATAACTCACATCCAACCGTCATTTAAAGTCAAAAGATTAAATGTTAAAATGTCATCAATATTGACCATTTTTTCAACGTTCGACTGGTCCGGGGTCATCGTTTTTCATCAGAAAATTGATTTTTTGGACTCTACAAAAACTGATTCAAAATGTCATTTGGATCGGGCCTCATGTTGAATAACCACTTTTTAAACCCTCACAGTGACCAAAATTGCCATTTTTACAGAGTTTTGCTTACTCAAAATCTTCAATTTTGACCAATTTCAGGCACAGAAATGACGTTAAACACACTTATTTTAGTTGAAAAAGTAATAACTCACATCCAACCGTCATTTAAAGTCAAAAGATTAAATGTTAAAATGTCATCAATATTGACCATTTTTTCAACGTTCAACTGGTCCGGGGTCATCGTTTTTCATCAGAAAATTGATTTTTTGGACTCTACCAAAAATGATTCAAAATGTCATTTGGATAGAGCCTCATGTTGAATAACAACTTTTTAAACCCTCACAGTGACCAAAATTGCCATTTTTACAGAGTTTTGCTTACTCAAAATCTTCAAATTTTGACCAATTTCAGGCACAAAAATGACTTTAAACACACTTATTTTAGTTGAAAAAGTAATAACTCACATCCAACCGTCATTTAAAGTCAAAAGATTAAATGTTAAAATGTCATCAATATTGACCATTTTTTCAACGTTCGACTGGTCCGGGGTCATAGTTTTTCATCAGAAAATTGATTTTTTGGACTCTACCAAAAATGATTCAAAATGTCATATGGATCGGGCCTCATGTTGAATAACCACTTTTTAAACCCTCACAGTTACCAAAATTGCCATTTTTACAGAGTTTTGCTTAGTCAAAATCTTCAATTTTGACCAATTTCAGGCACAGAAATGACTTTAAACACACTTATTTTAGTTGAAAAAGTAATAACTCACATCCAACCGTCATTTAAAGTCAAAAGATTAAATGTTAAAATTTCATCAATATTGACCATTTTTTCAACGTTCGACTGGTCCGGGGTCATCGTGTTTCATCAGAAAATTGATTTTTTGGACTCTACCAAAAATGATTCAAAATGTCATTTGGATCGGGCCTCATGTTGAATAACCACTTTTTAAACCTCACAGTGACCAAAATTGCCATTTTTACAGAGTTTTGCTTACTCAAAATCTTCAATTTTGACCAATTTCAGGCACAGAAATGACTTTAAACACACTTATTTTAGTTGAAAAAGTAATAACTCACATCCAACCGTCATTTAAAGTCAAAAGATTAAATGTTAAAATTTCATCAATATTGACCATTTTTTCAACGTTCGACTGGTCCGGGGTCATCGTTTTTCATCAGAAAATTGATTTTTTGGACTCTACCAAAAATGATTCAAAATGTCATTTGGATCGGGCCTCATGTTGAATAACCACTTTTTAAACCCTCACAGTGACCAAAATTGCCATTTTTACAGAGTTTTGCTTACTCAAAATCTTCAATTTTGACCAATTTCAGGCACAGAAATGACTTTAAACACACTTATTTTAGTTGAAAAAGTAATAACTCACATCCAACTGTCATTTAAAGTCAAAAGATTAAGTGTTAAAATTTCATCAATATTGACCATTTTTTCAACGTTCGACTGGTCCGGGGTCATCGTTTTTCATCAGAAAATAGATTTTTTGGACTCTACCAAAAATGATTAAAAATGTCATTTGGATCGGGCCTCATGTTGAATAACCACTTTTTAAACCCTCACAGTGACCAAAATTGCCATTTTTACAGAGTTTTGCTTACTCAAAATCTTCAATTTTGACCAATTTCAGGCACAGAAATGACTTTAAACACACTTATTTTAGTTGAAAAAGTAATAACTCACATCCAACTGTCATTTAAAGTCAAAAGATTAAGTGTTAAAATTTCATCAATATTGACCATCTTTTTCAACGTTCGACTGGTCCGGGGTCATCGTTTTTCATCAGAAAATGGATTTTTTGGACTCTACCAAAAATGATTCAAAATGTCATTTGGATCGGGCCTCATGTTGAATAACCACTTTTTAAACCCTCACAGTGACCAAAATTGCCATTTTTACAGAGTTTTGCTTACTCAAAATCTTCAAATTTTGACCAATTTCAGGCACAAAAATGACTTTAAACACACTTATTTTAGTTGAAAAAGGAATAACTCACATCCAACCGTCATTTAAAGTCAAAAGATTAAATGTTAAAATGTCATCAATATTGACCATTTTTTCAACGTTCGACTGGTCCGGGGTCATCGTTTTTCATCAGAAAATTGATTTTTTGGACTCTACCAAAAATGATTCAAAATGTCATTTGGATCGGGCCTCATGTTGAATAACCACTTTTTAAACCTCACAGTGACCAAAATTGCCATTTTTACAGAGTTTTGCTTACTCAAAATCTTCAATTTTGACCAATTTCAGGCACAGAAATGACTTTAAACACACTTATTTTAGTTGAAAAAGTAATAACTCACATCCAACCGTCATTTAAAGTCAAAAGATTAAATGTTAAAATTTCATCAATATTGACCATTTTTTCAACGTTCGACTGGTCCGGGGTCATCGTTTTTCATCAGAAAATTGATTTTTTGGACTCTACCAAAAATGATTCAAAATGTCATTTGGATCGGGCCTCATGTTGAATAACCACTTTTTAAACCCTCACAGTGACCAAAATTGCCATTTTTACAGAGTTTTGCTTACTCAAAATCTTCAATTTTGACCAATTTCAGGCACAGAAATGACTTTAAACACACTTATTTTAGTTGAAAAAGTAATAACTCACATACAACCGTCATTTAAAGTCAAAAGATTAAATGTTAAAATTTCATCAATATTGACCATTTTTTCAACGTTCGACTGGTCCGGGGTCATCGTTTTTCATCAGAAAATTGATTTTTTGGACTCTACCAAAAATGATTCAAAATGTCATTTGGATCGGGCCTCATGTTTAATAACCACTTTTTAAACCCTCACAGTGACCAAAATTGCCATTTTTACAGAGTTTTGCTTACTCAAAATCTTCAATTTTGACCAATTTCAGGCACCGAAATGACTTTAAACACACTTATTTTAGTTGAAAAAGTAATAACTCACATCCAACCGTCATTTAAAGTCAAAAGATTAAATGTTAAAATTTCATAAATATTGACCGTTTTTTCAACGTTCGACTGGTCGGGGTCATTGTTTTTCATCAGAAAATTGATTTTTGGACTCTACCAAAAATGATTCAAAATGT